>NC_085091.1:5735183-5780183 GCF_963422355.1 Corticium candelabrum | reverse complement strand
GATCTACGGTAATACACGTACACAGTTCTAGTCAATGAAACGAGAATGACCAACCACGTTGTACAAACACTGATACTCGCGTATGCGTTCAATAAGACGGCTGTCTGCATCCATCTTAGAGCAATAAAATGCGCATGCTGAGGAGAATCACCCACGCAAAGCTCAACGATTGCATAATTGCTTACATCAACTGAGAAAGTTGAATTCACCTCAACATTTTACTTTACGTTACGTTACAAAATTCAATACGATACGCTACAATACCAAAGTTAGTAGAGTAAATGATATTGTATAACCTTAAGTCGCCTTATGTTGCGTTACGCAACGTAATCAACCTTAATCCTTGCAATTGCAATTAGGTAAGACGCTGTCGCAAACAGATGTCAACCTCTGACTATGATGGTGTTGAAGTCTTTCTTCGAGTATACTTCCAATTAATTAATTTAAACTCTAGATCATCGTCACTCCATCTTTCTCTAGGTATGTCAATGTATTTTCATGATATAGACCATAAAATATACTTTTCTAGATCCATGCTCCGTCCTTCGTGCGGGCAAGATACCTTAGCGTTCTGACGGAAGACTTCAGTGTGGACACGTCACGTGCAATCTATATTTGATATCCCGGATGTGGTGTACTCGAATCCTGTTCTCGGATCTTCATGCTTGTTTCTATAGAAATCGACAAACTCAAACTATCGCGCTTGGTACAGAAAACGTATAGGTTGGATTTGGTGCAAATGCAATCCGGATTTGGAGAGAAAGGAAAGCGCTAGAAGAGTAAGTTCCGTCGGCAAGAAATATTTCATTGCTCGAAGCTTTACGAAGGACGACGACACGTACGGTCTACACAGGACTGGTATGGGAGTGTGTTCGAATGAATTGAAATGTGTAGCGTTTGCGTCATTGTGGAATTTTACGCGGGGTCAACCCCTTGAGTGGGGACCCTGTGAAAGTCTTAAAATATTTTTCACGTGAACCCTCTCTTTTGCGTACCTAGCGTGCGTATTCATTTCGGTTGCAAACGGACAAGGAACGTGGCCGTGTATCGCGAACACACGGTAAAGTGAGTGGTTGACACGATTAAACTCACACACACATGCACACACACATACACACCACATTTTAGCTTTACATATACTAGATGTTTACAACGAAAAAATTTTGGACCCAAAAAATCTCGAAAACAGAAAAAAATTAACATTCTCGAAATAGATTAGTGCTACAGGAAGAGTAAAACGACTTCATTATAGAACCAATGTCTGAAGTACTTATGCTAAAAATGGATATTGTTATTCAAATATACCAACAATTGTTTAAATGTACGGAGAAAAGCTCACATATGGCGATGGTTCGACTGTAGAATGAAGGCACTTTGTGTCACGTGATTGTGGGCGGTGTCGCACGTTTCCGTATGTTTTTCGCATCATGCAAGTCCATTTGTACTGTAATATGGCCACCATTCGTAGAAAGAACACTGAGGAAAGTGCGAAAGACCGAGTAATTGCAAGTCGCTCAAGGCTATCATGTGGAGTCTACGACGTACTTCCGACTGAGTAGCTTATAAACTGTAACTTGTTCTCGTTTACTGTTAGAGTCGTCTGAAGCGTCTAGACCCGTCTCTTGTGTGCTCTCGTAGTTGGCCTCGGAAAGCAAGACCAAAATAGTGCGCCGCGCAACACAGCAAGCATTCGGTCCGCAGTCCAAAGCCTTAACGTACGTTAACATTTACTGCGCGTGCGTCAATGGGTGAATTGTTCCTTTAATTAAATTGCGGCATTAAATAATTATAAGGAAACTCGCACGCAAAAAAACAAGTTGCCTTTTCTGTCAGAAATTCGACTGTAACCTAGTCGCCTGCAAAAACGACTGCGTAAAAGAAGAAATCACATTTCTAAACGATGTTAGGCGCGATGGCGTCACTGGTTGCTGGATCGCTTTACTGGAAAATCTCCAATAGCGCGACGTGACTTTGTAAATCAAATCATCTGATTAAAGACGACGCTTGAACATTTACTTTTACTTTGAGGTAGGTGTTGTTTCGTGGCGATGAGAGACGCAAGAGGAATTCGCCTTCTCATGTGCCTAGGTCTGTAACTCCGAGGAAACATTTGGTCAACTTCCGCCTTTCCTTGTTTTCCTAGTTTACGACTCCTCTTGTCGATCTGAAGTTTCCTAACTCCGATTTGTAATATCTAATGTTCATTAGAATGCCGTTGACTTGTAAGATAAACGTGCCGGGAACGAAGAAAGAAGTCTGTAATAGATAAAAATAATTCCATTCGATCAAGTGTGGCTGAGAGAGCGAATTCTATCTTGATGCTAAAAGGGAGGCAGTCAGAGCACATTCCAGAGAAAGTGTAGATCAGTTTCAGTCTGATTTTTATGAGAGAGATTTCAAAGCAGAGCTAATGAGCGGGTTAGTAGGGCTACAGATGTAAGAGCGTTGTATCCTCGATGTTCTGGACCATTGCGCATGAAAAGTCCCAGCAAATGCCTCCAGCGTCTTACTCTCGTCGCTGCGAGGGTCTAACTACTTCACAGTGAAGGTGAATGTTCAAGTGTTGTCTCCTAACAAGCGATCTGATGTAGTGAGTCGCGTTGCAAATCGATATTTTTCCAATACAGAACGACCCCTAAGGTGTGACGTCATGCCTCGCGCACCTTCTTTATCTGGGACAATTCGAAAAGCGATTTCTCCTTTACGGAGTCGCTTTGGCTAGCGACTAGGATATCACTGAATTTCTCGAAAGTAAGTCTATTATTCAAGAGCAACTTTGTTTTGTGTGCTAGTTCTCCTTTTACAACCCAAATAAGGTACGAGCAGACGTGAACAAACGGCTATTGCGCATCTGGTTAGCACACAAAGCCATGAACAAAGACTCAATGTGACCTCACGCCCCCGCATCTTGTGAAGTGTAGCTACACTATACTAATTAGCAGTAGAGAGACGTCAATTGAACGCAATTCCACAGCCCCACTCAAGACCCAAATTATAGCTACCTACTAGAAGTTAAACGACAATAACGTTGTAGTAGAATGATGATAGCAGCGCGCTTGCTAATATAGATTAATTAACAATATAACATATGCCTGCTGTTTAGTCATGATGGTTCGTTGCGCCGCACTAGCTAGTAAGTCATTAATGGTGGTGCTTGAGAGAAATTCGTTCCCGTCTTGTCCATTACTTTTCCCAAGTTCTGTGGAGGAAAAAAAGGTGCACAAATAATTAGATCATTAGAACGTCAAAATCACCACCTAGGTGTCGCATGACAATCACGTCACACGATACGAAAACAAAAGAACACTTAGCAGCGCTGCAGAGCAGTCGGGACTCAAACTTCAGAGAGACGGTATGAACGAGGAAAAATTTGTCGTCTTCTCAATTTTTCTGTTGGTCACAGTCAACCCGATTTGTTCTGATGCTTCCTCGCCATCTCTGTAAAGAAAATAGATTAGCAATGTACAATAGTCGTCACCTCTAGCTTGCGTTTGTGTCTATAGTCATGTGGTTGCACCAAGAAACCTTATCCCAGGCGAGACGTTTTTTGTCTACGTTCATACTGAAGCCACCAACCCAGCAAGTAGGCAGTTGATATCTGTAAGTCTAGATAATTCTACTGGGCACACCTTCGCTGATGGAGGCAGGCGTTCGATAAATTCAGGTAATAAACAGTTTTTGTGCTCGAAGGTAGTCACAGTAAATTATCACTGTTTAGGTTCTTTCAACAAGTTCTTCTTGATGGTATGTCTCTGCTGTCTCTATCGAGGTCATATTCGTGTTACAGTTACTGCCTGGTTTCGTACAGACACCACAAAATGCTGATCCTACTGTGAGCGACTACTACATTTTTGTTAACAAAGTGGCCGGGACAGGAAGGACTCAGAATATAAGCCTACCAGTTAGAGTTCTAGGAAAGAACAAAATCATCTTGATTCAAACTGACAAGCCCATTTACAAATCTGGAGAAACAGGTAGAAATTGTAATGTTAATTCGATTAAACAATGTCAATTGCTACGTTTTGTTTCTAGTAATGGGAAGATCAATTGTCCTTGATCGTCATCTAAGGTCTGCTACAGGAACTGTTTCAGTCACCATACAGGTCTACATTATAGATTTTTCTAATAAAAATAATTGTGATTAAGTTCATTATTGATTTAATTACATTTAGAATCCCAGTTCTTACACAATGGGACGTTATTATAATCTCACGCTCGATTACGGTTGGTTTGGGTTTTTCAATTTTGCCAAATATAGCAGCATATTGCATTTTCCTACGATGTGCATACTACTATCTAAGGTATCGTCTTTTTAGGTGTTGCAGATTTCGAATTTCCTATATCTTCAGAACCCGTTCTGGGAACTTATCGGGTGTGTTCTACCTATGAGGTAACTGATTGAATAACTGTTGTTATTTACAATGATAATTCCTTTTTCTTAATTGAACAGGGTTTTCCGGAAGGACAGCAAGCATGCTTTACGTTTGAAGTTGAACGTTATGGTAAGTCACATGTAAATCAATATATGCCCACTTTGGTGCCTAACTCCGTTTAGTTTAGTTCTTCCAAAATTCTCTTGTACTATCACTCCTACCGATGAATTCTTGCCTTGCTCACTAAAAACTGCCTGCTTTTCGGTATCAGCAAAGTTAGTTTCCTTGTTAATAGTCTGTATAAAATTATTCTGTATGTCTAATATCGACGTTCCAGATATACGTATGGGCAAAGGGTTGAGGGAAGTTTATCAGCGTCAGTGGTACCTAGTTACACGTGGACACGATGCTTTCGCAGACAGATTACGCGGAAGAAGGTGAGTCTACTAGCAATTAGAGTGTGTATATATGATAAGGGCTCCCTAGAATAATGTAAAGTGCGTTCACGCATTAGAGAGACTGGTGGAATGTGACTATTTGCGCGACAAAGGTGTTGCCCTCCGGCCGGATATTGGTATCAATCGATAGCTCTTCACTTGCCGCATTTAATTACATTCACCATTCGGCTACAGAGAAGTAACTGAGGTTAATAGAGCCAATTTTCTGTATTTTAATGAGTAGGGGGCGGAGAAAGGCGGGACTAAGGCGTAATTAGGCTTAATTGCATAAAGCTAAGTACATAATTTTTATAGCTAGCAGGCTGTTAAAAGTAAGCCAAAACAGTAAACTTCCGAGTTGGGGTGTCAGTTAGCTTAGAAAGAGTGCGTCTAGGATCCGTTTCTAGTCTTCATCCTTGGAACTTTCAGTTTCAAAAGACGACGAATCGTCTGATTCAGTACCAACTTCAATGACCATCTGCTCTAAAACGTCGTCTAACGCACCGTGTATTTTCCTGTAATGCTTCTCCACTTTATCATGTACGTGCCTCACGCACTTTGCCCACTTTTCAACAGTAACGTTTGCTAGCCTTCTCTATACAGGCGCTTGATGTTTTCCATCGTAAACCCAGTAATCCCTGTGTTGTGCTGTGCTGCATCGCTGTAGGTCAGAAGAAGCAGGAAGGTCAAAGTCCTCATAGTGATGTCATCAACGCTCAAGAATGCACTATATGGCTGGTCAGTTTGGCTCTGTTATGGTCAAATTAGCCAAATGCTCGTGGTTTCCAGACGGTTCTCTGAGCGAGAAGTGAATAAGTGTATGTATCTGCTACATATAGCTGTTCCTGAAAGAGGCAACTGACACATACAACCAGTGAGCGCATAGAAACGTCCAGGTCTGTTGTCATGGGTTATAGAGAAAGTACAATTTTTAGTATATCATTGCATCATGAAGCAAACCGCTTTTCAACCCAGCGAGGCAGCCAGAGGCACACGTTCCTGTGACAACATAACATCCGTTTACACAAGCACTACGCCACGCCTTAGGGTGTATCCTACATTCCACCAGTTGTTCTAATTCGTGAACGCACTTTAGGTTTTTCTTTCTAATGCAATGATATGACCGTTATTTATCATGTCACGAGGTATTTGACAACCCTGATTGTCATCAGGTACTAATTGTACGCTTGTATGAGCTGAGACCCTACCGCAGTCAAAGAAAATCAGTATACCCTACCGTTTCCATGATGAGCAGCACAACACACTGGTTTCTGTAACACGCAGATGATTTGATATGCCTCTAATGAGCTACTAAACGGTTAATGCAGCTAGACTCGATCGAATTAGTTACAAAACGGTTACTAAAAAACAATTAAGAAGTGTGATTTACGTTCTCACAGCCCAAAATGAACGGTAATTCAAATAATCAACGGCCTTGCATAATACAAGTCAGTTACCGTATGAGTGACTCTCCCTCATTGTTATTACGCTTGGCAGAGTGCCAGCAAATACTTCGATAACTACCTCGGCTTTGCATCGGTAGTTATCTTAGAATTTGTTGCCATTTCCCTTGGCAATAACAACAATATTCTTGACGTGCCCATAAATAGGCAATGGCACTTAACACTATTATCATTCAGATATTTATGTTCTAAGGTTAGGATTAGGGTTTAAACGCGTAATGAAACTGTAAAGCCTTCCTAAACAAGTAACAAGTACAACTGCAAAGAGAGAATAGTCAGTACTTTCCGCTGTCGCCGACACACGGATGTCTTGTCAACGGCTAGTAAAACGATTACAGTACACACAGATACGCAATCGGTTTACAGCCGCTGTTGTCTATACTTGTTATCTGTAGATTTTCGCCAGTATAGATAAAAAGGAGGATTTAGCCTAGTGTATTACTTTTTGTGAACATAAAAAGCAAATATATGCATAACATGTTTATTTGCCTGCATCAATTGCAGATTTATGGATCAACATCGATGTGCGTTGAAGTCTGCTCTAATGGATATACTTTCTGTGGAGGATACGTAGTAATCGATGTCAACGTAACTGATTTCACGTCTGAAACCACTGTCCAATGCGAAGGGCTGACCCGTGTACCTGTCAAAAATAGACCCTACAAACTCACAATTATTGATGATGATCGCAGTTTCCACCCTTGTCATTCTACAGTCGTAAAGGTAAACGTACACAAATATGAAAGATTTTTATTAGACAATCGATGTATTACACGTTTAGGTTGCTGCTTCAACTGTGTCTGGAAACCCAAAAGTAGCAAATGTAAGCTTAGCTGTCTCCTGGGATGCAAAGAACAAAGCATCATGCAGAGTAAACAGACGACGTGCATTGAAACTTCAATATCAACTTACCGACAGCAGAGGCATAGCGACTTTCTTTGTTTGTATGCCTTGTAGCGCATTGAGTGTCAGCTTTCATGTAAGTCATATATTATGACCTAAGTTAAAAGTAATTCTTTTTAAAACAAATATGCTTTTGTAGGCGTTTACAGTGCCAGATACATCCGAACCCAGTCAATTTTCTCATGCATACAGCGTTCGATGGTTTATTTATTCTAAAGCAAGAATTGCTTTATCAGCCAAAAACCAGATAATACAGGTAATCTGAAGTACAAAACCTAAAGCCGGGTTCACAATATGCTACGAAGAGCAGTGCGCTTTGTTTTATAATTTTTGCGGTCAGATTAATTCCTATCATCTCTGAGTGATTCACAATTTGTAGCGCACTCTGACGACTCTAGGTACGTAACTTGTAATTTCTTGATGGGAATAGAAACTGTAGTCTGTTGTCGTTTGTGTCTGATGTGTTGCTCCAAAGAAGCAATAAGAAACGGAAGCGTAGTAATGGTCGTCATAGTCTTCAGAGACTATGCGGGATATTTACGTTACCTAATTAGAATATTAACCTTCTGCTCTGATGTTTAAGCTACTCAATTTGCTATACCCTCAAACGGATACGGCTTGCGGTTGACGCAGGGATAGAACTGAATCCTATCCACGCGTTACCTATCAGTCACTGTCCGAACCCTCACGTTACATGGCTTGAAGGCATTCACAATATGCCACGTCCTTTGATGTGGGACGACGCTATTCAAGACAACGGAGTGCACAGCTCTCCGTCGTATTTCGTGAACCCGGCTTAACTATTTCTCAAACCTACAAATTTGACAATTTTAAATATCTGGCAGATTGGAGAATCAGCAAATATTACGGCTTCATTTTCTAGTGCAGCAGTAGCGAACTATTACGTAAAATCAAGAAAACATACCGTAACTACATCATTCCTAATCATTTTTGACTAAAGGTTGTTAACGGTGGAAATATTGTTGACCACGGTCGTTGCTTACCAAAAAGCGACAGAGAAGCTAGCAAAAGGCACAAACAGTTGTGTCAGAAAGGAGGAATTAGAAGAACTTGCTATATCTCGTTCCTTGTTACGTCATCAATGGCTCCAAAGTTTACTGTGGTCGTTAGTCAGAAAGTGCTCGCTGCTTCAAGGATCGCTTTCCATGTCATTCAGAGTCCGGACTCTGCGGTACTTGATAGAATGCATATCTTGTATTTTAATGTATGAGTGTCTCATTATCTATAAAGATATCAATACAATTTCAGCACAAAAAAGTGAAGCCAGGAGAGAAAACTAATCTGCTGATTAAAGCACCTCCGATGACATACGTGGGCGTAGTAGCAGTAGATCAAAGCGTTTACATTCAACAGGATAAAAATCAACTAACACCTTCCAAAGTTAGTGCGACAATCGCAACTGCAAGAACGACGTATAAGTCCTATATTGTCTATATTGTATTTACATCATTGTTTTCAGTTATATTACGAAGTAAGCGCATTTGATGAACACAAGCAATTGCCCGCTGAGTCGTATGTGTGTGATTGGCTAATGCACTGGGATTGTTCTTGTGTGTGTTACGAACTATACCCCATACCGACTGGTCAAACTGAAGAAGACGTAGACACAACTAATCCGCCTACGGTCGAAGTTGATTCCCCAGATATTCTATCGGACGAAAGAGGTAACAACAGAGATCTACGTAGACCTACAAGAGACGTTGGAAGAAACAAAAGGCAATATTTAGGTAATCCTGACGACATTGTCGACCCATTTGCACCTAGGAGAAATGCTAGCGAAAGGTGCTGTTACACAAATTGCACTGTGGTGTACTTACCTAAGGAAAATTGCTCTTATTACAAAGCAAGCAGCTATTTTACGGTATTTTGACGATTTAGCGCTGATTTTAAAAATGTTTTATGCGTGCTGTTTACGAACAGTCTTCTGGAATTCAACTATCTGACAGTGAAACGGCACCACCAATGGCTTGCCTGAAACCAAATCATCAGCCTAATGTCACCAACGACTATTGTATGGAATCGTGTTTTTGTAAGAGAATATATATCACACGTTGTATAATTAGCATAACAGTGCATCGTGTTATGACAGATTCTATTTTTGGAGAAGACATTAACGGGGAAGGAGCTACATATCCCAATATTGTGTATAATATCCCAGTTGATGAAAGCGATGATGTGCTAAGCCCGTCTCGTGTTCGAACACACTTTCCTGAAACTTGGTTGTGGTTTCATCGAATGATTGGGTATTCTATTTCTATACTTACACGGAATCGCACATATAAAAATATGCTTTAGAAACAACACAATGCATGAGGAAGTTACTGTTCCCGATACGATCACGTCGTGGGTAGCAGATGCCTTCGCTGTATCTCCATCACACTCAATGTCCATCGCCAGTCCGGCAACTCTGACAGTCTTCAAGCCATTCTTCATCAGTATCAATCTGCCTTATTCAGTCATAAGAGGAGAGCTTGTAGAGATTACTATCACCGTCTACAACTATCTTGAAACCAGATTAACCGTGAGTGCATGTATACGAGTACGTCTATTAATCAGCAGACGTAATACAATGAATTTACTCGTCCATACAGGCCTTTGTTGACGTACACGTGGATAAGAACGACGCCCGCCTAGTGCAGGAAAAACGATACAAATCTGTGTTGAATCGGCGAACAAGGATACTTGAGCTTCTGCCTGGATACGGAAAGCTAACATCTTACTTACTTTTGCCACTAAGAAATGGCTACTTGCCAATACGTGCAACCGCCAGATCTACACTAGGAGCAGACAGCCTAATACGAAACCTACTTGTCGAAGTAAGAAACGCTATATACCGGAGAAAATCCAAAAATCTGAATTTTTTTATTACGTAGCCGGAAGGCGTTAAAGACGAATATAGCCTGTCATCACTTCTGTGTTTGCAAGGTAAATAATTGTTGTTCAAGTGCACAATATTATCTAATCTATCATTGCCTTCTTCGTAATAAAGATGACGAAAATTCTAAATCTAAAATTCGTGCTGACGATACTAATAGCATAACATACGTCTTCAATGCATCACTGCCACCCGATTTTGTTCCCGATTCAGAGAGTGCAGCAATTTCAATAACAGGTTATAAACGCACTGAAATATAAAAAACATATTTTTCACGTATGTGACCGATGTGGCTGTGTGTAGCAAATTACATGGGACCGACGATTGAGGGTTTAGAAAATTTACTGAGATTACCGACAGGTTGCGGAGAACAGAACATGGTCAATTTTGCTCCTGCCGTCTACATCGCTCGCTACCTCGACACAGTCGGTCAACTCGATGAAGTCACGCGAAAGAAAGCTCTTTTCTTCATGCAAACAGGCAATAGAAAACACAGAAATATAGATGGAACACCAATCTCACCATTGCTAAATGCATTTAGGATATCAAAGACAAATGATATTTCAACGAGAAGATGGATCCTACAGCTCTTTTGGGAACAGTGATCGCTGCGGCAGCATGTGGTAATATATTACAGACAATGTTTGGAATTCTCTGTCTACATTTACTGACATAAAATTTAGGTTGACAGCTTTTGTGTTGAGATCATTCGGTCAAGCAGACGGTCTAATTGGAATGTCAATTGACGAAAGAGTGCAGAACGAGGCTGTTCAATTTGTCAAAAACAACCAGAACGCAGATGGCTCATTTCCTTCTATCTGTAGTCCTATACAAAAAGAAATGCAAGGATGCAGCGGTGGTATTTGCTCGCTAACGGCTTATGTCACATTAGCTCTTCTAGAAGCAGGAATATCTCCCACAGTGAATAAAAAATTACGAAATAATGAATCTGAATTTAATATATTGTTCCATATAGGACGAGAGTATCGAGTTGGCTCTGCACTATCTATCAAAAAGATGTGTATCCCAGAACTGTAACAGCCCGTACAATCTCGCTCTAATAGCTTTCACGCTGTCCAGAGCTGTAGGATATGGCAAACAAACAGAGAAAGCTTTAAAGGCTCTTCAAAACTGTGCCGTTACAGAAGGCGACCATACTCACTGGCAGTATTCGATCGAAAGAACATGTTATAACCTATGGCCATGGTCTTATTACTGCCGGACAAGGTCATGTGACGTCGAAGCGACCGCATACGCGTTATTGGCATATACTGATCAAGGAAACATTGCTTACAGCTTGCCAATAGTCCGTTGGTTGATCAAACAACGTAATCCTCGCGGAGGATTTAAGTCTACTCAGGTGTTTGGCACGAATTTTTTTAGAATTAGAGAGTTTTCTCGAATTGAAAATTGCTATTGGCAATTCTAGGACACCGTGGTTGCTCTTCAAGCTCTCTCTGAGTACGCCAAATTATCGGTGTCTCATGGGCGTGTCTTTGCAAGAGTATTGCTGAATGCTAATCAACTCACAGAAAGTCTATCTCTCGACTCATCAAATGCCATGCAAGTGCAAACCATCACAGTCAGTCATGCATTTGCTAAGCCATGCACTTATTTAAAAAGCATCCTGTATATAGTTGTCAAGCCTGCCAACACTGATTAACGTTACAGCAAACGGTAGAGGCTGCATATTGGCATCTGTTGGTGTTAAGTACAGCGTACCTAAACCTGAAGAGACTGCTGCCTTTCACGTTTCTGCCAGAGCTCAAATACAGAGAGGTGCATGCAAGTATTTGGTAAGAGTGTGCAACAGGTAATCAATCTAGAACTGATAGAAACAACCCGGATTTCTACATCTTACTTCCTTTTTCAGATGGATTCAAAACAATCCGGACACTTCAAATATGGCCATATCTGAAATTACTTTCTTTTCAGGTTTTCAACCTATTCAAAGAGAACTGAAGCAGGTCTCTCATTCTGTAGGATTATTTTTCGATGCAAATAGTGAAATGTTTCTAGCTTGTGAAAAGTAACCCCTGTAACATCAAGAGGTCAGAATTCAAAGGTCGTACTCTCAGCATATACTTTGAAGAAGTATTTTAATATAAACCTGACTTTGGACAAATCGCATGACGTTGAAGACTCTATTGCAGGTTACGCAAACCCAATGTTGTTTTGAAGTAACAATGAAGAGGGCTTCGGTGGTGGCACATCTCCAAGGTGTTCCTGTCATTACATATAACTACTATGAGCCTGACGAGAGAGGAGGAACAATGCTGTATCCTCGCCGAGAATGCCTTTGAAGGAAAAAGGCTTTACAGTTGAACTAGATGTGTGTCTGTAGCATGTGCAAAGAATGTGCTCTGTTGTTTGAAAATGATAAGAAAACATCTCAAATTATTGGAAAATTTATATAAAAAGCATTGCCTTAAAACTTCTACACTCGTTGACATCGATAATGTACTTAATATCTGTAATTTGACATTTATTATGTCTGTTTGTGAGCTGCGTCAGAGGATGGTCTGGCCATTTAATTTTTTACATTTAAATTTTAATAATTTTATTTTTCAATGTTCAATTTTTAGTTAAATTTAATTTTTAATTTTTTACTTGCATTCTAATTTAAAATTTTTGTGTTTATTAAATTTTAATTTAATTTGTAAATTTTTAATTTTTAATTTTTAATTTTCTATGTTTTTTGTAAAATTGTTTTCATCTTTTGATGTTTGATTTTTGTGATCTTTAGATTTATCTTTTAAAGTTTGATTTTTAGGCACCTATGTTCTCAAAACTAGAAACTTGAACGCGCTGTTCGCTTTTCTATTTCTAACATAAATAGAAAATAGAAAATAGAAAATTAAAATGACCGAAGACGCTAGACACAGCAGGGGTCTCAGCGGGGTTCTCAGCAGGGCTTCCATTCGTACGAGTGTCTCAGGAGGTCACGTTTCCAACACACCAGCAGGTGATTGTTTTTACTTTGCTTTCCGTCACGTGCCAAAACACGCTGGCAACTCTTGACAACTTCGCTCTGACAAACAACATTGTGCCAGCGAATGCCTCGGTCCCTAGCTGTGTAGGTACACGTACTGTACGTGCATTGTACACAACGCGCTCCCTTTATTGTAGATGAACCGGTTGGAGGAAAATGCTAGGTTATAACTAGATAGCTCCCCTCTAGCTAGCGGATCGTCGCGTTGGCAACTGTGGTGACGAAGTATACGGAACGACGTTTGTTGCTAGGAAAAATCGAGACACAAATAAAACATCGAAACCATCAACCTACTACAATTAATTAAGTAGTAGACTGCGCGCTTTCCCAAGCACACCCTACATGTAGTACACTGTAATTAACGGTACTGCATACAAGGGTGGGCGTGGTACTCTATAGCAGGTCACATTTCTCATTTACACGACGTCGCACAACTCACCAAGTAAACAGACATGCATGTCTATCGTCAACGCCTTCTGAACTCTAGCTGAAGTCAACTCAACAAAACTCTATTTGCTCAACTCAATTAATTAGCTCAACTAGCTAACGTAGAACAGCACGGCTTACAGCTAGAGTTACTTATTAATCAATTACGTAGACTATGTCAATGTGTCACTCAATGATCTCTGGGCTCTCATTGTCGGCGGGTACGTTCACATCTGCAGTCAAGCTGCGTGACGAGGAAGCAGCGGCACCTTGGGTTGTGGCAGATGGTAACACAATTGGTAGTTCAGTGTCCGATGAGCTGTCGTCTTGAGCTACGTCGCTCCCAAGTTCATTTCGCATTCCTTTTTTGAGCTCTTTCATGTCTTCAAAACTGCGAAGAGACAGCGAACGTTTGGCGTCTGACCAAGTACCGTTGCAGAGTGGGCAACGTCCGCATTGAGAAGTGCAACGTTCGCAGCCGAGCTATTGTCGGCAGCAAATAGACACTGTTATCGGACTTCTGCTGAGCAGGTGGCAAATCTTGCAACGCATCATTTTGCTGCTGTCGTCGCTGCTTTCGATTTAGTGCGACGTTTCGATGGCAACCAATGGCGAGTCACTTGATCCATCTTGTCTTCGATGTTCTCGAGTCGCTCGTGTACTCGCTCGAAGCTGAACTCCAGGCGGCCGAAATGAGTTAGTGCGTCTTCTACTTCGCCGTCGATCTTGAAAAGGATATCCATATCTGGAGATGAGGCACGAGTGCTCGAGCTCAACGACTGCAGCTGGCCGTAACCGATCGCTGTTGACTAGGCGGTGGCCGATGAAGCTTGTTTTCTTTTGAACGGTATGCCGCGGTTGTCCGCTAGGATAATTCGGTCGTTACACGGAACAACACCTTGAGCTTCGAAGTGACTCTGAACTAAGTCAGTAATATGTAGAAGGCTGACGTCACTTTCGGCAAAGCGAACGTACGTCTGCAAACGTACTTCGGCTAGCTGCAGCTTCTTTCGATCGACTTCCATAGACCACAGGTCAACACTCTTCTTGATTTCTCTGACTGCCGATTGCGACCGCGCTTTCTTGCTGCTCGGTGCTACCGATCTAAACGCAGTCCAAGAGGAAGACAGCGTCGGCGTCCATGAAGTTCCGGGTGCTGGAGCTGTTGCGGTACTATGCACTATGGCGACTTGCTTCACTGGTTACACCTACAACTGGCTGCATCTCTAGGCGACGACTGTGTGAAAACTACGAGGAATTGGACACATTCGACTCTTCGAACAAGAGCTGTTCACCGTAGAGTTGATAGCGATGACCAGCCGAGAGTCCGTCGAATCGACCTCCGGTCTGAGGAAATATTCCTGCCTCGTTGCCGTTCTCTCTTTTCAGGTAAATGACTTCTACCTACGCAGTGATACGCAAATCCGAATTTGTCGATCACCTTAATTAATTAGTTAACATTGTATGATTGTTTTAACATCTAAAGTTGTTCGCGCCGTGTACAACTTGACTTGCCTTGAAAACTCGAGACAGTCGCAAACTGCTCAGGTCCGACAATTTTATTAGCAGCTTTTGCGTTTCATGAAAAATGGTCACCATGTCAAATTGTCCACTTAATCGTCGTTGCCTGTCCATCATCTCCACATGCACACTGAAACGATTTTACTAACGGTTGACGACTACTGACCGATACGACCTCCTTTAATAGAGCCGAGGCGGTGTGACCGTGCCTAGCAAACGCTTCAAAACATTAGTCAAAAACAATATGAGGAGATGCAAGTTGAGGTAACCTAACGAAGACAACGCTTACAAAACAACTGTAGTGGAGGCTGCGAAAGTCTACCCAAGAATGTCTTGCGGTGTGAGACAGCAGTCGAACCGTCCAATTACTAGCGAGCATTGATTCGGACTCTTCTAGAGCTGCAATGCGATTTGTTTGACGTTTACTGTTAGCCACGCATGGGGTTAGCTAACTGTTCTCACATACAACCAGACTAGAGGCTTCGAAGCAAATCGATTAGCACTAGGTGGGGTGTGAGAACATACGGCCACGCCTTTCCTTCTTCTCGCAAACAGCTACCTCCGCACACTAGCTACTATAGTGTATCAATAAATAGACTCTCTGAACACCAAAAGCTATAGGCTTTCCAAATGTACAAAATCAATTTGCTAACCGTAGACATCATCACCCTTGCTAGATCTCACACATGCTCATTGAGGGAATTCTCCGGGAAGACACGTCATCAACTTGCACAACCAAATAGTGCAGTCGCTGTAATGGACGAGGCAGACATCAGACGAATGGTAGAAGAAGGCATTTCGCATTCAGAAATAAGGTACAGATTGAGGCGAAGACATCCTGAAGTTAGAGGACTTTCTGAGAGATCGGTGAGAAGAGTTTGCTTTGAACACGACATCCACTATAGCTCGGGTGTGTTGAATCGTGAGTTGAGGCAAATCGTTGAATCCGGTGTTAGTGAGGTAAATTGTTAATATGTATATACTCTAAATATATATGTACATCTGATTACAACGTTGCTGAAATAAGGTTGGGCCAGCATTTTAGAAGTTGACGAAGGGCTACTTGCAAACTAAACGCTTTCGTGTATGAAAAAAAGAGTTGGATAGGCTCTTGGACAAGTTGCTCCTGGATATCACAGAAGGAGGCAAGCTCTTGAGCATCGGCGAGTAAATCCCATACCCTATTACGCTCAATACTGTGGTCACAAAATGAACATAAAGCAGAATGAAAAGCTTGTGATGTATGGAGTTACACAAGTCCTCGCCATTGACGGCTATAGTGGATTCATTCTTGGCATCATCACAATGCCTAGCTTGACTGCAGATGTGAACGTACGCGCCAACAATGAGTGCCCAGAGATCATTGAGTGACACATTGACTTAATCAATTAATAACTAGCTCTAGCTGTAAGCTGCGCTTTTCTACGTTAGCTAGTTGAGTTAATATTATTTGAGTTGAGCAAATAGAGTTCAATTGAGTTGACTTCAACTAGAGTTCAGAAGGCGTTGACGATGGACGTGCATGTCTGTTTACTTGGTGAGTTGTGCGACGTCATGTAAATGAGAAATGTGACCTGTTATAGAGTACAACACCCACCCTTGTATACAGTACCGGTACCGTGTACTACATCTAGGGTGTGCCAGTGAAAGCGCGCAGTCTACTACTTAATTAATTGTAGTTGGTTGACGGTTTCGATGTTTTAATTGTGTCTCGATTTCTCCTAGCAACAAACGTCGTTCCGTATACTTCGTCACCACAGTTGCCAACGCGACGATCCGCTAGCTAGTGGGGAGCTATCTAGTTATAACATTTTCCTCCAATAGCTTCATCTACTATAAGGTAGCGCGTTGTGTACAATGCACGTACAGTACGTGTACCTACACAGCTAGGAACCGAGGTATTCGCTAGCGAAATTGTCAAGAGTTGCCAACGTGCTTTAGCACGTGACGGAAAGAAAAGGGAAAACAAACACTTGCTTGTGTGTTAGAAATGTGATCTCCTGAGACACGCGTACGAATGGATGCCCTACTGAGACCCCGCTGAGACCCCTGCTGTGTCTAGCGTCTTCTGTTATTTCAATTTTCTATTTTCTATTCTCTATTTTCTATTCATGTTAGAAAGAGAAAAGCAAACAGCGCATTCAAGTTCCTAGTTTCGAGCACATAGGTGCCTAAAAATGAAACTTTAGAAGATAAATCTAAAGATTACAAGAATCAAACATTAAAAGTTGAAAACAATTTTACAGAGAATATGGAAAATTAAAAATTAAAAAATTAAACTTTACTTTTAATGAACACAAAAATTTTAAATAAGAATGCAAGTAAAAAATTAAAATTTGAAATTAGGAATTAAAAAATTAACTAAATTTGAAAATTGAAAAATAAAAACATAAAAATTAAAACGCAGAAAATTAAATGGCCAAACCATCCACTGAACCACCATTACCATAGTTACGAGATCACAGTCTATAAAGAATTTACATTGGTCAATCAAGATCAATTGCTTGACTTTCACTATCTTTGTTTGCGTAATTTTTCTATCTGACAGTGCAGTAAAATTTGTTCAGCTCAAATACAATGCAATTTTGTAAAATTCCCATATGTGCTGTTTTCTACTACCCTTATGATTGTTTAAAGTAAATATAAGTGCATGTTTGCAAATATCTCAACTACAGGATACATGCATGCACGTAGAAGATAACAGCTTACTGTCTCTGGAGATGTGTGCAGGCCAGACATGCATTGAAACTCATACAGCTGAGTCTGTGTACTACAGTTCTGAGTTCCACAGGTACTGATTGAAGTGTGCAAGTAATACGGGCACCTCGTAGTGCTTTCTAGATAGCTAGCACGTGGTTGCCATGGCAACTGCACTGGGGACTTTGGTAGTGAATGCCAGACACCACTGTGTTCTAGCATACTACAACATGATGCTACGTCCAGACTATATACAGGGAATGTGACACAAAACTCAATTGTGTTTTTGTGTGTGTTTTCATGAGGATTTGCGTGGGAACAAGGCAAACCCATGTGTGGGTTTGTGAAACAAATACCCACATGTGGGTTTTCTAACCCACAGAACCTTTGCAAAAACCCACAAAAAAACACACACTACTACTAAGTCCTATGCACCAAGAGCATTTAACAAAACATACAATGTAAGACTTCTTACAGAAGCTGGTCTCTTGAACAATGGATGTGATTGAAAAATGTCGACAATTGATGGTGCTTCTTCCAAAATGTATGATCTTCATCTCACGTAGGTCAACTCAAAGAACTCTCTGAGAACTTCCTTCTTTGGATTAGCCTAACAGAATAGGCATAAGAGTTTGCACTGCTTATAGAAAATGAAAGAATTTCATAATACACCTTCAACAGTTCTTCTCGAAGTTTCTTCTCATTCAGGTCAAGAGCTATAGCATCTGGTGCTGTTGTGACAACAAGTGGCATAGCATGTTTCTTACCACTTCCCCCAAGTATCTTAGCTGTCTTGGTTGACAGCAACTGCTTGAAGGTTTCTGGCCACCATGTTTCCTATGGATGCTCTTGGTTCTCATTCTAATAGCTTGTGACCACGATCCCTGTGCAAATTATGAACCCTTGTGTATTGTACAGAAACACTTGCTTACAAAAGCAAGGTGCTAACTTACATATCCAGAACCATTCATGTCTCTAAGAAAAGAATACTTTGCAATAAGGTTTCCTGCTATGTTCTGACAGTCCTCTTTACTGGGGCTTGCATAGAATGCTGTTCCTTTCCCCCAGTTGCACCATGACAAATGGTGGAAATGATGGTATGGAAATTCCATCTCTCACCTACATTACAACAGATTGATCTTAATAAGCTAGTGATCAACAGTTCTGTCTACTGCTCTGCAGTTGATCCTAATAATATTAGTAGTGGTTTTCAAAGCCATGCAAGTCAATTGAGAATAACCTACTTAGTGAGACATGTAGCTAAGCACAGTATTTTTGTACACAAGTTCCCCTGTATTGTTTGTGAAGTCTCACCTAATCAGACTCTGCAAGTAGGTATCCCAAACGTTTGAAAATTGCATGCTTTACAATGCTGGTGTTAATATGACATGCAGTCTCATACACTCTTGATGTAATGTGTAATCAAAGTTGTACATTGTTTAGACAGGTCAAGGCAACAATAGAACATCAATTAAACCATCTTTGAAAAAAGTCAGTCATGCACTAAGTTATTAGAAATAAGTTTGCACATTACGCAAATCAGTAAGTACAGAGCTTTTGAAATTTCCCAGGACAGACTAAACTAGCAAGAAACCCTAGAAACACGAGACCATAAGAACAGTCATACTATAGTGATGTCAAAACTGGCGAGTAATGAGAGGCTGCATAGCCCCGCCAGCCCCTAGATTCGTTCACCTACATGTATTACACAACTGATTGTCACTAAATATACATGCTATAGCCAAGACGCACTCGAGGTCTACTCACTTCACGTGAGCTTGCTGCCTGAGATGAACCTGCCCAAGAAATGAAATACTCCGGCGATTCAGCAACGCATTGAGACTACGCGGTAAAGCAAGACAAAACTTCGTTCACATATCTGAGCAGTAAAGACAACTAACTGCAAACCGTCAGTCCGTTGCTGCCTGTTCGTGTGACGAGTCATTCCTGCCCAAGCTCCCACAAGCCAGCCCCGTGGCTTTCATTTGATCAAGGTGTCAGTGGCTTGATCCTTCTTTATAAGAGCAGCAAGCTTCACCCGCACACCTAGTGGACTTATCATCTCATTCATCTCCGCGATCGTAAGATGGATTAGGAGCTTGGCCATCAATCTTGTTTTCTTCGATGAGAAAGCACAATCAGGAAAGCCAAAATCACCAAGAACGCAAAAGAAACGTAAATCCAACCTTCAAAAAGCGAAGAGTATTCTTCACAGCCATGATCGGCCACCCATGTACTCACCTCATCTACGAACAGATCAGCAAGACCACGAGACATGTCGTTGAGACGACTGACGACTTCTTCAGATGCGATGCTGAAGTCCGCGTCCAACGTTCATTGGGTAGTAAACTCAGCCATCTGCATCGCATCTGCAGCAGTCGTGCATCGTCTCAGCTTCCATCAGACGGTACAGTAAGGTACGCATGCGCAGTCCTCGGATAGCAAGATGTGTTCAGCTTTCGCTCGTTTCAGTCATCGCGGCACTCCATCCTTTGTCCCACATTAGTAGAGTGCACACAATGGATCCTGACTTCAAAATTGCTTGTGGACTAAACGGTTGCACTGGAATTCGTGCCTTCCCCTTCACCTCCGCCTCCGCCTCCGCCTCCGCCTCCGCCTCCGCCTCCGCCTCCGTCTCCCCTGCGGCTCCGTCCTTGTCTCCACCTCCTTTTGCGCCTCCGTCTCCGTCTCCGTCTCCGCCTCCGACGTCTCCGTCTCCGTCTGAGTCTCTGTCTCCGTTCCCGCCTCCGACCACGCCCCGCTCCCGACCACGCCTTGCTTCCCCAGACCACGCCCCCGCCTCCGTCTCTGCCTCCTCCTTCTCCGCCTCCTCGTTCGTCTTCGCTTCCTCCTTCGCCTCCGCGGAAGTGTATTAATTCTTTGCATTGCGTAATGCACGTTACTTAGATAAAGCACGCTATTCATTGGTTTATATACACAATAAATCAGACACTCTGGTGTTATGCTTACTCGACTGTCGTGTTGCTCCACGCACCACCTTACATTTGGTAACATAAGTAACACTTGTGTTATGTGTAAAAACTCTTCACAAGCGTTTGATGGTTTAAGTAAATTGCTTTCATTTCTTGACCGTGTTTCCGTGTGGACATCTGTGACAGAATATGAAGGAAAGAAAAAAGCGTTGGCTCGTGCCTCAAGGTTTGAAGGTGCAGCGATTGAAAGCTATCGACGACTGACATACGAAGAGAAGTCAGACTACTCAACAATTGAAACTTCGCTAATATGAGAGCTCATGTACAGAGGAGCCGACCGAATGCAAACGGTGAGAGAATTAAGACAGCGTTTATGGAAGAGAGTGAACAACCTATTGAAGGGTTTGCTCATAAGATAGCTAGATTGTTTGACTTGGTTTATTCTAAGTCCAACAGTTGCGCCAGACTCATTTCTAGATGATTTGCCATTAAACTTTCAACGGTACGTGAAACGAAATTCATCTAGTATGACAAAATCGCTACGTGACCTTACAAATGTGGTCCACCACTTACAATTGGCGAGAATCAGGAAATAATTGCGCATGTTATCGATCACATCTACCTGTATTTCAGGTTTCAGAACCGTAAACGCAGTCACTTATGGAAGTCGGCAACTTCAGTCGTTTCACGAGCTTAAAGTATCTTCCAATCTGTGAACAGCCGTCAACAACCGCCTTGGCAACAAGGAAGATATAACGTAAGCGATCGTAGGCGAAACTCCAAAAGACGCTTTTGTTATATTTGTGGAAGTCCTGAACACATTCGACCTAATTGTGCGCACATTCGAGATTGCCCCCGTTGTCTAAAACCGGGACACCTCGCCAGGAATTGTAGAGCTTCAAGTGCAGCGTCAAATCGTGTAGACCAGACAAAGGAAGGGCGTGTTTCAAATCTTACAACCGCTAGACTCACTTTGATAAGGGCTACAATTTACTATTGAAACCACGCGTTCCTAGTCGATACAGGAGCGGATATTAGCCTGCTCCCGTACAGCGTCGTGGAGGCCAATAGCTTACTATTAATTAAGACGTCCTATGGTTCCAGTAATGGTCGATTGATCTGCTCACCGATGTGAAGGCATGACAGATGGGTTGACACTAACGATTGGTCCGAGTAAGGTTTCAAAGTCATTCTATGTAGTCAGAGGACTCGAATACGGTATCTTGTGTACGGACATGCTGGCATATGTAAATGTGCAAATTGAAGTTGCTACGAAAAGTCTCTATCTGCATGATCAAAAGGTCTCCACACTGGAAATTGTCGGGGCAGCTACTAGTTCAGTTTGTCTGATAAAATTAGGTCTAGTCTACTCATCAGACAGAGTGGTAATTTCATCAGGAGAAGAATGGACAATATGCATTGGGAGGAATTTATTCGAACACTCCTACCACGTGGACAGGTGTAGTAGAGGTACTGAATGAATTAACTAAAC
Source organism: Corticium candelabrum (assembly GCF_963422355.1). Taxonomy (NCBI): domain Eukaryota; kingdom Metazoa; phylum Porifera; class Homoscleromorpha; order Homosclerophorida; family Plakinidae; genus Corticium; species Corticium candelabrum. The sequence goes on along the minus strand of NC_085091.1, from coordinate 5,758,050 downwards.
GGTCTGCTTTACTCAGATGTGCGGAAAGAGATAAAGAGAAGAATGTCCTGTTTGAGTCTTGAAAGTCACGGAACACCAAGTGACCGATTATATGGTCAATCGTTAACCGATTTTACTGAAACTATGATGAATGAAGACACAACAGAGAGATCCACTGTTAACGGAAATCCGCGATATTGTTTGTATGGACCAAGTCGGCCAACGTGTTGATATGGGAAATCTATCAAAGGTGGTAAAGGTAGTGCTAAAGGAAAATCTGACTTGGTCTCCTAAAGATGAGCTCCAGAGTATCGCCCGTCAGGACTGTTGCAAAGTGTTGTACCGTCGACGTTAGTTACGGAAATATTACGTCTTGCTCACGGTGAACCCTTTTCAGGACATCAGGGAGTGAAGAAAACGCTTCAAAGACGTTTACACCGGTTTGGATGGCCTATAATCAAGCATTATGTTGCACAGTACACGCAATCATGCGGTGTTTGTACTAGAACAAAGTCAGTATGTCCAAAGGCACGAGCACCGTTAAAAGAGCGACATAAAGATGCACAACCATTGGAGAATATTCAAATAGACAGCACGGGTCTATTGCCGAGAGATGATTACGGCGCTCAATCTATATTCGTCATCCAAAACGCGTTCTCTCAATTTGCAGAGATGCAGAAGATTTAAAGACAAACGACAGAAGAAGTATGTGGAAAATTTCTTGAATGGATATGTAGATACGAGATTCCCACATGTCTAAATTCGGATCACGGCACCTGTTATAATTACGAGTCGAGCATTTGAAGAATTTTGTTTACGTTAGGCAGTTAAATGTCAACTCTATATCACCCACATGCAAGAAAATGCCTCGGTTGAACGCTTAAATCGCTGCTTAGGTAAAACCTTGTCTAAATTGGTCGCCTCAAACCAATCAGGTTGGTAGAAACACACCATCCGAAGCGGAAGGAGGTGTGGAAGAGCCGCCTGGAACGCACAGAGAACAAGAAAGCCAACACGCTTTACCCAAAACATCAGTTACATTAAAAAGATCTATACGGATTGGCAGACTAACCAGACGACTGCATGATTACATTCAGGAACTAAACAATGGGAAGGATAGAGTTGTAGTGTATTGATACTATGTATTGCGTAGTGCATGTTACTTAGATAAAGCACGCTATTCATTGGGTTCTATAAAAGTAGACACACACAATAAATCAAACACTCTTGTGTTACGCTTACTCGGCTGTCGTGTTGCTACACGCGCCATCTCTCTCCCTCTCTCTCTCTCTCTCCCTCTTTCTCTCCCCCTCTCTCTCCCTCTCCCTCTCCCTCTCCCTCTCCCTCTCCCTCCGCCTTTCCCTCTCCCTCTCCCTCTATCTCTCCCTCTCCCTCTCCATCTCCCTCTCCCTCTCCCTCTCCCTCTCACTCTCACTCACCCTCTCCCTCTCCCTTTCACTCTCCCTCTCCCTCTCCCTTTCACTCTCTCCCTCCCTCCCTCTCTCTCTCTCTCTCTCTCTCTCTCTCTCTCTCTCTCTCTCTCTCTCTCTTTATTTGAAATATTTTCAGCACATACATAGTACTAGGCAAATGAAATAAAAGCTACTTCTAAAATGAAAACGGAAGCTAAACATGTTTATTACTATAACTATTAGAAAAGAGGCTTTATAATAAATAGTTTGCCTACACAAGGGCCACCATCGATGAGGACGTTTTAGACCACAGTTCAGCCCACAGTTCTACTACAGCTGTAAAGAAGTGTATCAGTAATATCTAAAACAGTGTACAATACAGATCAAGTTTTGAGTTGGAGTACCAAACGTCAGCCCAAAGAAGAAACGGTGTAAGATAAGACTTTTCTGACATTGCAAAAACCTCCTCTAAACTCAAGAGCAGATTTTAGGCAAAGCAGCAACAAGTAAAATAAAATTTGATATCGAATGCAAAATATACAAGAAATTGGTGCTTTGTGGAACATGTCTTCTTGATTTCATTGTGTGGGATACTGTTTGTAGTACATCTAGCTTAAAGATGTCTTAGCAACTCACTTACAAAAATATATTGCTGAAATGATTACTTGGTATGTAGATCTGTGGATGTGTGGCTTACTATTTCTGTCACGTTGAGAAGAGCGCCGGACCTCAACGCAGGAAGCAGTATTCGCAATTTGTTGTGCATGTAAAACACAAAACCATAAACGATTCGTCAATCAGATGCGGAAAACGATTACGAAAATATCTTTTACAAAAGGGTGTAATTCAATTTGCAATTGTTAGGTCTTGTCGGAATAATCAATCGAATTTTATATCTGCACCGCTATAAATCCCGCTGGAAAGATAGATTACAGCATGTTTGAGGGTACTAGTGATTGCTGAAGGTATAAAATACTCAAGGTCATTAATTTACGAACAAATTTGCATGTAAGTTCTTATCACAGTGAAGGATGGGTGAATAGCGTTTAATTACTTTACAGAGGGTTGCAATAGAGATATATTAAGGTTTAGAACCTGGCCTCAAACTTGTAACAAGAAAATGCATCGAGAGCAGAGCTAGATGCTTACACTCAATCCAAACACGTCAGTAAAACTCTTTCTGTCCGTCTGACGGTATGTCTCTAACTATTCGGTTTAACAGTACATTTTGCGTATTATGGTAGCAGCAACAGCAGTCACAACTACTTGAACGCAAGAAGGCGCGAATCAGTGGTGAAGCTCAAATGACCCGGGGTCACAAGTCAACGAGCCAGACAGATAGACTAACCTAAGTTACTGACTGACGATTAAAATGAAGTAATTGACTGCCTCAGTCTTGATGGGTATAAGGGTAATGAAGTCATTTGAATTATAGCAACAGCATCATTGTGTCCTAATATTTAGACACATTAACGTAAAGAGCTTCTATTTGATCCCAAAGTACTGTACAAGAGGAAACAGCAGTAAAGATAAAAAGTTGGTAACAAAGGCCATTTTTTGAGCAATATTATTTAATAGCAAGGAAGAGAGAGATCGAGTCGTTACCAACACTTTGAAGGCGCTAATTTGCGTTTGTCTGTCACTCTGTTGTTCTCCTTTCCGTGATCTAAAGAAAGAATAGATTGGAAGACGAAAGGACGATCCAGCAATTTTTATGACTTAGTACGTTACGGTAGACAGTGATTGCATCTAGTCTACTGTAGCTAAACAATCTCGTTTCTTATATTTCATAAACTTTATACGGGCTTCTTGACTCAAAGGAAATCACGAGTTCGACTGGTGTTCGAAGCCAGCGTTGGGAGATGGTCTACAAACCTTGGCAAGCGTGTCTCACATTCTTGATTGTACTCTACGGTTTACTGAGTATTCAAGGTACTTTATGTTTACTTACGCTAGTAGCCGTTTCTACAGAAAACACACTTTTGTTCAGAATCGGTAATGCAATTTGCTGAAACCGAGGGTACAGTAGCATTTTGAAAGCAATTTATCTTAACATAGTAGTCAGATACGGTTTACAGATCAACTAGACAGTAAGATTATTATTGTTGTTGCTATCTATAGACACTCGGGTGTGCAATGGAAATTCAATATTGCTGGGTGTGGCCATTTAGACAGACAAAGTCTGATGTCTTGTTATCATCGCAGCTATGTACACCATATTAAATTATGAGCCTCAGATCCTTTAAAACAAGTTAGCATGATTTATTATCATTATATTTAAAATTTTGAGAGCACTTTCGTTTACAGTTAAGTAAAGCTGCAGAATACATGATAAAATGTCTCACAGTAAAATTTTAAAGTTTGAAATATTATGCAAAATACTTTAGTAAGGTTAAACCTGATCAGTTGGAAGCGATTTAAGAGTGATCTGTCAATATCAAAACGCTTTTAGCATGCTAGAATGAAAACATATGTAAGCACAAACCAGTTTAGGATGCAAAGACATCCATTATGCAGCGGTACATTTTCTAACTACATTTCGTCTTCAAAATTAAATAATGATCGTCCGTAATTAGTTAATATTGATGTATTAAATTTATTAATGTTAAAAAAAATTTAGATTGAAAATTGAAAAAATCTTTATAAAGTGTTTATTTCTTTAATCATTACTGTTTTATCGTTTAAACGTTTTGAAACAGGACACTTTATTAACTTATTTGCTTGTTTGCTTATATTACTTGTCAGGTTGCACTCTTGTGTGCTTCAATGGTGGCACGGTTATAGATGCCTGTACCGCTTGCCAGTGTGCTCCTCAGTGGACGGGATACAACTGCTCAGGTAAAATATGTTATTCTCTAGGCAAGAACGTCTGCACACGAAAATATTGTTGAAAACCAGTATCCGCATACTAAATAATAACTGATTGAAAACTAGTAGAACATAACTGTAAAATTTAGATTTCATGATTGATTTTTATTAATTCTGAAAAGGGAGTCTAACTGAAGCTTTTGGTAATTATGTATTCGTTAGGAATCAATAGTGACAACTGACATCCTACAAATGGGTCGAGTTTCCCCTCCCCATATTGTCCTTGTTAGCACACTCATGTCTGTTTGACTATGCAGAACAAGCAAATGTATATACTCGTGCGTGATCGTGATTTTACCAGGGACAGAAAAGACAACTCGCCTGTCTAAAACGTTTCATTTTAAGAATAGTGTTTGGGAAACGCTGTTGTAAACGTCATTCAGTTGTAGGTCAAAGCGGCAATAAATTAAATGCGAATTTTTAACATAACACAGTCTGTTCTTGCTACACAAGCTAGACTTCTGCAATAAAAGAATGTTATATAAGGCAGATTCAGACCAACGAATGGGATCGTATGAGAAAGGAGGAGCCTTGAGCTGCTTTTCCGAGAATGAGATTCAGTGTCACATGCACTTGTCATCTTGTAGCGGATATCAACTGCCAAATTTGCCACCACCTAGAGTAGAATTACAAATACGCTACACATTTGGTTAGCTTCCTTGGGTAAAATGAGCGCTCATCACACTGTGCAAGATTTTGATGATCCCTATTTCCAGTATCTAGATCTGAAAAATCTTTTATCTTGAAAATAAATAATGCTATAATGATTATACATTTAATGATAAAATTTATTTTGGGTACATTTTAATTTAATTCAAAATATATGTATATAATATTGATCGTTATACTGTACTATTAAAGTAAAACATCCCAACACAAATAACTAAATAACATAAAGCACCAATAATAAATTTGATATTGTTGGATTAATACAAATAAGCAATAATTTGCTTAAATAGGGATGCACAAAGTGAACTAAGATAACAATAAATTTTGCGACGAGACAACCAATACAGCACTAATTTTTTTTATCTAGAGCCATGCGGTGGAACGGTTTCCTTTAGTAACGGAACAATATCTTCACCTGGATTCCCAATCGGTTACAGAAATTACGAAAACAGCATTTGGAATGTTGACGTGTCTCCTAACTCTACAGTCGTCCTATCATTTAAATTGTTAGACTTGGAAAGAGGTACCGACACAGTTTCCATCTACAAACGCAAAGAAAATGAGAGAAATCTTCAACATGTGAAATCATACAGTGGTAATGTTATTCCTGATGACCTTATCATGGAAAATTCGCTTTCGATAACATTCACAAGTGACGATTCAGTGACTGGGCAAGGATTTTTGTTAACTTGGGTTATATATAAAGGTAAGTCAATGGAAATTTCAACACAAGAAAACCAAATTTGATCTTTCTTTAGGTGTAGTTCCAAGATTTTTAGATGATAGAGGTAACTTCTTGCGTATAACATCTTATAAAGGCAACAATGTCGCATTACTATGTAATGCTATTGCAATACCCAAACCAAACTTTTTATGGAAAAAGGACGGTTTTCCAATTTCCCAAAGGAAAATGTCGTTTATATTGAAGCACAATGGTAACGAGCTTTTCTACCCTCGTGCAAAGGAATTAGATGCTGGCTTGTATACGTGTGAAGCAGGAAACTACTTGGGAACAATACATCGCAGCTTTCTTGTATCAGTTTATGGTATGTTAAACTGCTAACACTGTGTTTATATGTTGTTTATGTACATCAAAAGGAAGCTGTAAATAAATTTGATATTGATATGCTAACTGAACACACACGCCTGCACGTACACACATGCAAACACACACATACACACACACACACACACACACACACACACACACACACACACACACACACTTGCACACACTTGTAGACACACCTAGATTACACACACACACACACACAGACACACAGACACACACACACACAGACACACACACACACACACACACACACACACACTCACACACACACACACTTGCACACACACACACACACACACACACACACACACACACACACACACACACACACACACACAAACATGCACTCACACACATGCACACATATATGCACACTAAAGACACACGGGTCCTGTCCTGTTTAATAACTACTGTCACACGGTCACGTTTGCCTTATGACTCTCTGTCTTCTAGAGGTCTTAATCTTTGCTCGAGCACACCTCACACATCACATTCCTGACTGCTACCGGAGCACGTACGTCCATTCTTTTTCTCCAACGTTACTAACCATTACGACACAATGCACTCCACCCCCTCTCCACCTCACAGCCTCATCTAAGTGACATACCATTCCTCCTTCTATACTTGAATGTCTCTAAAGTCTAGCTCTTCTTAATATATTTCTCTACATCTTTTTTACCACATCTGGGGCGGATTTGAGGCAACAATCCAAATACGGTCTCGGTATTTTAGGGTGACGCACACAACACACAAACAGACACACACAAACAAACACATACACACACACACACACACACACACACACACACACACACACACACACACACAAACAAACACACACACGGGGAAGCCGCACATATGAACTGGCGTGGTAACACATTCCTATTCACTTAGTTAGATCTACAAAGTAGTTGTCTACTACTATTCAAAGTCATACAGTTTGCATTGTGCACAGTAAGTTCGAATTCATCAAATATACACGGATATATATTTTCATTTTCATTAGTTGATTTTGGTAGTTATTAGAAACGGTGTAATTGAGACTAATTCTTATGTTATTTTAGTTGCTCCAGTTGTAGTTCGTCATCCTGCCAGTATTCACTTCGAACCTTTCCTTAAACACTTTCAGCATGCGGCATTTTGGTGCGAAATTTACGGGATTCCAGAGCCTGATGTCAATTGGAAAAAGGTTTAAGCACATTTTAGTCATTGACAACCTTTAAAATTATCCATATTTTACTTGCTTTTAGGATGGAGTACCAATCGAACTCACAAGAACTTCCTTTAGAAAGGGAAGGAGATGGCTAATAATAAGAAATGTGGTTATCTCTGATTTGGGGAACTACTCTTGCTATGCCAACAATAAACTGGGGCAAGCAGAGTCGGTTCCAGCTACGCTATCGGCGGGGAATTTTATCCGTACGTAAGAGTGCAATGTGTATTCAAAATTTCATATGCGTAATTCTGTCTGCACACGTTTTAGACGATGGTTTCCTATACTATTCGAAGTTAAGAGTCCATCCAAATGTTAACATATTCGGACATGTTGACATTAATATTTTCTGCCGATCATGCGGACGATACGCGTCGAGTACACGAGGAAATAATGCTTTAGTTAGCGTTTTTAAAAATGGCATCCGCATAAATACGTCAGCCGATAGCCGAACCTTTCTGATGCAAAAAACAAACGAAATTATATTTACAATTTTATATGTGACCGAAGCAGACGGCGGAATATACGAAATTAAAGACAATGTTGACAACACCTCTCTGTTTACAATAATTGACGTTCAAGGTCAGTAGCTGCAATATATTTTACTATACTAAGTGGTAACCGTGGTTCACAATTCACGTCATTTCAGTTCCACCAAACAACACAGTGATCACAGCTACAAACGATGTCTCGAAAAGTTTTGCTGACAATAGAACAATTGCTTGCCAATCTGCTCTCGTTTACCCCCAACCATCCTTTGTTTGGTACAAAAACGGAATGACTCTAGACAACCAATCCGATATGCATGAAATTGTTGACGGCCATTTTACGAGTTATCTGATACTAAAAACCAACTCGATTATCCAAACTGCCGACACTTACAACTGCACTGCCACTAATAACGCTGGAGAAAGTACTGCGAGTATTACAGTGACTACTAAAGGTGGCAAATATTGAAGGCTATCATTTTACGTCAAATTCGTATGTGACTTTATATTATAGTAAAGAATGGGTGGATAGACTCTAACAGGGGGTCGCAATGCAGTGTATCTTGTGGTTCAGAATTTGGTATCATACTTGTACAGCGGCAATGCATAAAGAGCCAAAGAAGATGCAAAGGACAATCAGTCTACACACAAACATGTCAAGCAAACAATTCCAGTCCGTTTCATGGTATCCATCAAACCATGTCATTTTACAAGCAGCATTGTAAATACTGTTATTTTACTATATATACAGAAGCTACAGCAGCAGTCACGACAACTTGGATGTCAACTCAGAGCAACCAAAAAACGACAGGTATAAGATGTGCTCTAATTATCAATATTTGTAAATATCAATTTTACAAGCAGCATTGTAAATACTGTCATTGTGCTATATATACAGAAGCTACAGCATCAGTCACGACAACTTGGATGTTAACTCAGAACAACCAAAAAACGACAAGTATAAAATGTTTCTAATTATTAATATTTAAGTTTCAGGCAATTACGTATAAAATAAATATGTATAAATTTATATGTATATATATATATATATATATTATATTTTTTCCTTTTATAACTGCTCTATGGGCGAAACACTGTGCAATATACTGCCTATACGGAGCATCCCAAAAAACAGTTTGTGAGTGCACCTCATTTAAAGCTAATAAAAATGTAATGTAGATTATCAAAAGATAGAGAAACAGTAACATGAACAGAAAAATCACATGCAGTGTCACCATAGCTGACAAGGCAGAGACGCCCCAAAAAGTGATATTGCAGAAATCATTGACAGCATCAGTGACAAACCGAATGTAAAAACACACATAATTAAAGAAGGTTTATAGTAGAAAGGAAAAACAAAATAATTATGAGAAGATGTACTAATATATATATATATATATATATATATATATATATATATATATATGTATATGGATTCTTGAGAATTTCTATAAATTTTGTTTTACAGAAGCACCCACAGCAGCCGCGACAACTTGGATGGTAACTCGAAGCAATCATGAAAAGACAAGTAAGATGATATCTAAAACACTTTAAGATTTGCAGCAATTCTGCATGCAGTTATATCAAGGTCTATAATGACTGTGTACAGAAACAACAACAGCACACACGACAACAGAGACATCAGCTCAAAACACTCAACAGACTACAAGTATTTTGTTATTTAATCGCAAAATTTATGTTTAGTTCACTGTCAAACATTAAAAAATAAAGAGATGTCCTATTATTGTTCCAGATGACTATAGAACTACTCCAGCTCCATCACAAAAGTCTGATTGCATATCTACTTCAGGCGCAACGTTAGCAAGTAAGTCAATAAACAATTTTGAAAAGTTTTGGGATGTTCTAACGTTATTCGTCTATACTAACAATTTTCAATGTAAACACACCATTAAAATTGAAACTGAAGAAGTTGTATAAATGCTGTTTTACAGAAACTAAAGCAGCTACGCAAACTAGAAAATTACCTCAAATTCCTCAGACGACGGGAAGTAAGTCATTTAATTAAATACTAAAATTCAGAATATTACAACTCTATACAAAAATTTTGCATGCCACAGAAGACAATACCACTACTATGGATTCTTTACATATTTCGATTCATGTTACTAGTAGAAGCGCAATAAAGACAACATATGGTAATTTGATGAATAGTTTAGTGTATTCAAACCGTTTTAATTTATGTTATTGACTTGTTTTAAACTCTAGACAGTAAACAAGGTCTGTCTCAAGGTGCTGTTGCAGGAATATCTTTGACAATGATATTGATCACAGCTGGTATTCTTTCTGGAATTGTTTTCTATATTATTTGGCGCCGTAATAAACAAAAACTACCGAACTCTGCCAGCAAAGACAATACGTTGGCAATCGTGCTTACAGATATGCCGAATGACAAGAGTTCACACCAGAAATCAAGTACGAGCAAAAAGGGGAAAGAAGAAAAGAAGTCAATTAGTTGGAAAATTCTTCTCTGCTGGCAAACTCATAGCTCTGGACACTCAGGAAGTAAAGTGCAGCAGAAAAATCCATCTCGATCTACCAATCAATGCATTGACGAGAACCCTGCATATATACCAACAAGTCTTGCGATGGACGATGCTGACGAAAATCCTGCTTATATTGCATCAAGACCTTTAAAATGCTATATGCAAGAAACCCCGGCATACCTTACACCAAGCTCCGTAGTGGATACTGCAAACAAAATCTCTGCATACAATGGAACAAGCTTTGCCAAAGACACAGGAGAAGAGAACCCTGCCTACGTTGCAACAAATCCTGTTACAGCAATAGATATTGTAGACGAAAACTGTGCATATATTGCAACAAGTCATGCATTGGTCAAAGAAGAAGAGAACACTGCTTACATTGCAACAAGGCATAAAAACGACGATTTGGACAATGATTACGAAGCACCATGCCCAATATATGAAGATACCGATGATTGTTGATTAGTACACGGTGTACCACAATTGTTGTGTTGGATTGTTACTTCTTCGACAAAGTCTGATTTGAGTTGTTGTTCTAGATGTGTTTGTTGTGTAACGTTAGATTTGAGACGAATACGACATATGGATTTCAATCAATCTTGCATTACTTTTGCCATGTGTGTACGCGTGTGCAACTCACAGTGATTGCAGACAATGCCTTCAGTAAGTTATGAAAATCATTAATTTTAAAACAAAATACTAGAGATATGCGCTAGCTGCTGGCTCCGCCTTAGCTCCGCTAATGAGAAATGTCTACTAAATAAGGTGGGTATGTGGGCGCTATATCAGAGAAAACCCAACAGACGTACGTTCATAGCGTTAATAAACATAAAAACTGACGGAACCGTTCAAGAATTTCGTCTGCCATGTGAAGTATTTTTGCCCGACATCAAATCACGTAAACCTTACTGACATAATAGTGTTTCCAAAAATGGTCTCTCTGTTGTTTAAGTCTTTCTAAGAGAGATGAAAAAAGTTGTGCTACTTTCATACTGTCCACAGACTGACCTTCTTTTCGTGCGATATATTTCCGTCCGACTACATTTGAGAGAATTGGCGTTTTGTGAGATTCTTTGGCGTTAAAAGCAGTGGACGCTGTCGTCGATCGCGTTCTAACAGTCTATGAAGCACTCGTCCGTACGCAAGAACACTTTCTGCTAATTTAATCGATCACAGGACTTCGCTATTTCGGCGGCGCACTACGCTGCGCATTAAAGCTGCGCAGTTCTCCAGAATGTTCATAGATTTACAAGTTCAGTATTATTTGTTGCATTTTGATACCAGACCATCTGGCAGGACGGATTGTACAAGACTCATAATATGGATTGTACAAGACTTACTGCTCAACAAATCAAGCAACACATGAAGAGAAGCAGGGCTAGAGTCACTTTAGCAATATTTCTATTAGATCCGTTTGCCCTAGCTGTATTTGAAAACCGAATAAATTACAAGCAGAAGCGCACTGCATGGACACTCGAAAACCGCTGAATTTCGTTACGTTGAGGTAAAAATTCTTGCACAAAGCAAAGCGCCCATCCTTCTGCCGCCACATTATGTAAAAATTGTGGGACTCTAGGGTGGACACATTACGTAAGTGTGAATAGGAGTTACCTGACCTGCAAACCATTGTTCTAATCTAAGCAGTTGGTAATGTTTACCAGTGCTTCTGAAACGATTTTCAAGCTCTTGATTGTGCTCTACGGCCTAAAGCATATTAAAGGTACATGTACCGATCGCCACAATTAGCTAACAGTGTAATAACTGTGGCGTCACTCACTGGCTGCGATCTGGTCAAACTACACCATTCTTTATTTTACCGTACCTGCGAGGTTTCATTTGCTATAGTAAAGTTTTGCGATATGGCAATGTAGCCATACTAGTTTCGCAAGTGTTTCTGTCACGTGCTAGTAGTGTCGGTCATGTGCACATGCTATAGTTGCACGTGCTATAACAGTCTGCTTTATTACGTTGAATATGATATTTCTCTACGCAGCACGGTGTAGTAATAATTTATCTGCGCAACAGGGTGTAATCACCTACATGTAAAAAAGTACACGCAAATAGGCGACTAACGTAAGTTTGTTTTTGAACAAGGAGTATTTCTACGGCCATGTTGGCACATATACTACACTAGCCAGTATGGAAAGGATGCAATATACGTGCATGCTATTGGGATGGTCTCCCCACTATAGGTAAAATTTTAAAACTCTACAATAAGTCTCAGTCATTAACTCTTTAGTGTTTTCAAGATATACATATACTGCAGCATAAAGTCAGCAAGCCAAGTGACTGTTGTAAATCTAATCGATTGAACATATACAATAGCTAAGAATGTTAATAATATATAAATAGAAATACAATGTTTTTGGTTCTTGAGTCAACTGTACACAAATTCTACTGACACCAACGATTCTTATTGATAAAGAATTGATCTAAATTTTAAAAATATTTAAATGTAAATGCAATTGATAAAATATGTTATGTTTTCCTACTAATCTATTATACTGTACTGTATCTCTGTAGTTGATTGTGTCTGTCTGTCTGTCTGTCTGTCTGTCTGTCTGTCTGTCTGTCAGTCTGTCTGTCTGTCTGTCTGTCTGTCTGTCTGTCAGTCTGTCTGTCTGTCTGTCTGTCTGTCTGTCTGTCTGTCTGTCTGTCAATACATATATTTTCAAACATTGAACTATTATACTCCATCTAAGCAAAGCAACTAAATACTACCCAGGCCAATAGAGCTTAGTTCTACCTACAACTATTTTTGTTTATGTTGCTGTCTCTTGAAACAATCTTCTATATTTTTCTGTCAATCACTCTAAAATTTGATCGTTGTAAACAAACAGAGAACACAGACCTCCAGTATGTCTTGAAGGTTGATGCATTTGGCTTTCCGTCTTCGTCTCCTGATAGCTGTGACAGTTTCTTCAAATAGTCTTCAGCTTTCTCTCCCCAACAGCCAAAATGTTCGAAGAGTATAGGCACAAATATTGGTCGAAAACCTCCAGGCAAGAGCTCCTGGTCGTACTTTTTGATCTTAAGATTTTCTCTTCTGGTTGCCGCTGCTCTTTCAGTTGTAGCTGATAAACCTTCCATTTCATTGCTCCAGGGATGCGCTAGAGCAATATCCAATTCAAGATCCATCCCCGATGCCGAATCGAATACAACTATGTCTGATCTGTCTTCAGAATTGACATACCTTCCCCTGGGTTCTTTTACGTGATGCAATTGCAGTTGACTCAAACAGTCTGACCATGCTGAAACCATGTTGTTATGGCTGATTACCGGTCCGCCCCCAGTCTTACATGTTATTAGGTGGTATCCGTCTGAGTCTAATTCTTTCCCACAGTCACACTGACCAGAAGTCAAAGGCCCTTGGCAGCCCAGTCTCATCGAGGATGCCAAGCGGAAATCGCACGGAGATAATGCATGCCATGATGATGATGGTACTGTCAAGAGCCATGCTCCTGCACCTTTTGCCTTGCAAGGACTTCATTGGAGATTGGTCTCCAGTCAAAGATGCCAATTGCGTTCCAGGGTTGCGCAGTAAAGGACTGCGTGCATCACGATATCTTCCAGAAGGAATAGCATGCTCCAGCCGTGAAACGTCGAAAAACCGAGTATCATGTATAAAGTCCTTTCCAGCGTCTCGCAGTAAGCAGCAGAGAATAGTGCTACTCTAGGCATTTCAGCAGTGTACTTTGTCATTTCGACAATGAGAGTACAGTCACGTCAATAAAGAAACAGTACATCCAGAATATCCACCAGTGCACGAGTGAAAAGACGTACTTTTTACGTAAAAATACACGTGACTTTCTTGTGACAACGCGTGCTCGGGATTACAGCCATTCTTTATTGACAGATATTTTCACTGGCTTAATTAATTTACGCGAAAATTTAGCCAACCGAGAATATAGCGACAATTTTACGCATCCGAAAATTTCTCCTTTACTGTTCTTTCCTAAGTTAATTAATTACTTTTCTTAATTGTTGCAATTCCTCAAGCCATATGTTCTGGTCTTCCTCTGAAGCCACAACCTGTATAAGCATTACTGCTGGCTGACCCACACAGCTTGTGCACGACACGACCGCTGCCAGCTTACTCAACGCATTGCTAGTACCGCGATGGAAAGTCTAGAGTATCTGTTCATCTTTCTGTACCACGGCTGTCGATTCGTCCTGGTCGATCACAGTACTACACGCTTGTGCCAGGGACAGAGTTGTGCTCATTAGTATATTTATTACTGGAGACCGAAAGCAACTAAAATGTAATCCACTTAGCCTAGCAAGCCCGGCTTCTCCGCGCAGTCGCTGAGCTAACCGCACGTGAATCACACGAGGAGGAAGAGCTTTTACTGGAATTGCTCCAGCGCGAGAAGAGCCTGGTCGCTTTCGAAAACGTCATAGTGACGTGGGTCCCCCGATCCAATTTCATAGCTTGATAAACCTGATTCTATTAGGTAAGCATGCAGGTATGAAAGTTGAGGACATGCGACATTGCTTCACGAACTTGCGTATTTTGCACGATGTACGTAGTTGACATCATCGTTCGCTTATAGTACGTATGTAGACAGCTCAGCCATATAATATTCTGCAGTGTTACGGCTCCTTTTCAGCATTCAGTTCCGCCAACAGCACACCGCCGAATCTAGATCTGCAGCGCAGTAGTTTGAGAAATGAACTCACTGTACGCGGTTAGTGTATATATGTAGCAGTCAGTGTCCGTGCATTGAAACAAATCGTCCGTAGTACACGTGCAACTACAAGTCAACTCTACACTTCTTGAACATGGTAGGTCTACTGCACTGCTGTTTTCCCATGCCTAGATGTTTCCAGTTCACCGTGAGGAGAGTCAATATCGTACAAAAGTGCTGCTTGCTGAGTCGAAAGTACCGTCACATAAACTGCGTTAGCAATACACGCCAATCTAATCATGACGTGGAGAGGTCAACAAGCTATAGACCGCTGTTTTCATAAACCATTGAGTGAAACTGGGCCGGCAGTTCTCACACCATCCCCCCAGACTATAGATGTCTGAGTAGACGCGCAAGAGTGGTGAACAGTTCTACGTCGGTTTCAATTCGCGCAAACCTGCAGATGAGTTTAGTAGAAAGAAACGTTGCTGGAGAGTGTAGGTTCAGCGGACCAGTCCCATGTAGGCCATTCCTACGCTTATTATTCACCAGCACTTTGTCCATCAACGGCTTCACTGGATTTCGTGTTCACGCGCTCTCCGCGGAGGCTACCTCTCTGCTTCATGTATCAGAGCAATTGCACTAACAAGCCCTTCAGGAATTCGAATTTGCCTTATGCAAGCTATGAAACCGGATCGGAAGTTCTACGTCACTACGAAATTTTTGAAAGCGACCAGGCTCTTTTCGCGCTGCAGCAATTCCGGTAAAAGCTCCTCCTCCTCGTGTGATTCACGTGCGGTTAGCTCAGCGACTGCGCGGAAGAGACTGGCTTGCGAGGCTATAATCTTCTAGGCTTCGCTGTGAACTCCGGCAGGTATGTAACTGCTAACTCTGACTAACTACCTCAAAGCTACTTGTGACTCTAATTTCTTGGACTAGTTATCTAGTTACGGTGACCTCATTTCAGACAAATGATGAGTCACTGTAGACTAGGTCACTCTAGACTTTGTTTGTGGACATTCAATGCGTCTTTAGCAACGGACGTCTTAGTCCTAGAGAGTAAAATATCAGTTCTACTGAGTACCAATGTTGTACTTCTAGTTCTATTACGCGTCAGTGATGCAGACGAAGTCGGTGCCAAAGGTCAAGGTGTGTACGTAATTAAATAACATCATACCACATTCGGACATGTCGCAGCTAATAAGAATCAGACGTCATACATTTCTGTCAGTAGCCAATGATCACGAGCTAATTCCATACTTTAATTTTTTGGCAGACTTTGACAGAAGAATATCGAATTAGACTCCACGTGAAAGAACAGCCAAGCTCATGACAATGTCATGATACGACATCAACTAACGGTTTGTGTTGTACGTACCTTTAGTTTAGTTGTAACAAATTTTGCGTACTACGTGTCACCCCTACACAATTTCTTGCATGCTTGTTGCTTCTTCTCTCAACATTCCTACAGATCGTCCTTACAATTTACAGTTTAGTAGTTCAGTTGATAACTTTTCAGTTTTAGAAATTTCTCTCCTGATAGTATGCCAGTGTAGCTAGCTCTAATTTAGTCACGTGTACAATCCATACAATCTTCTCGTTAGTCCTAGATGGACAAGATCACATCATGCAAGCTGATGTAAGACGTACGTTTGAACTTTGGCGTTTCCATCTGTCCTTCCAGTGGTTCGTTGTTTGGAAGTTTACTGGCGAAATGATCGATTAATTAATTAGTTAAACGTTTATACACTGGATCAGGGGTCCTAGAGACTTGATATAATGCAACTACATGGACGCACAGCATAAGTGTACATGTATACTGCAAGAGTAATAATGAACAACCAGATCAGTTACCGACCATTTTTTGAAGAGTGGTATTGTGTTTGCGGGAGTCCACTAAAAACAAAGACCATCTACACTTCCATATTACAAACCAAGCATGTTCCTCTAGTTTGCTTGTAGAATGCAATACATACATACATACATACATACATACATACATACATACATACATACATACATACATACATACATACATACATACATACATACATACATACATACATATATATACACAAATACATACATACATACATACATAAATACACACACACACACACACACACACACACACACACACACACAAACACACACACACACACACACACACACACACACACACACACACACACACACACACAAACACACACACACACACACACACACACACACACACACACACACACACAAACACACACACACACACACACACACACACACACACACACACACACACACACACACACACACACAAACACACACACACACACACACACACGCGCGCGCGCGCGCGCGCGCGCGATTGTTTCGAACACTGGCGATATTTTTCATCCCCTTGTGGTGGAGTCTTTAGAATTATAAACACCAAACAGTTACAAGTACTTAAAATTATAGCGAAAAGGTCTTCTTTTCTGAACAATGCTGGTATCAGTAGATTGGTTTGTAATTTGCATCAGCAACTGGCTGTAAAGCCATGCTTATGCAATGCTAAGATTGTGCTATGTAGAATAGCTTTAGATGGTAGATTTGATCCCAGTTGGAATCTGTAAGAAGTATAAATATATACATGTCTAAAAAAGTAGTTTTTTGTTTCGGTCGTCTTCCGATTTTTCAGGCGACGGGGTTTCACTTGCGATTGGCTCAAACATTTAAGACTCTACCGTTTCATTTTCTTTATTTTCCAAGCCATTAGAATCTTCTCCAGACGATACCGAATGTTCTACGCATACAGATCGTTTCTGACCGTCACCCAAAAAAACACAATTTCCTGGCTGAATTAACGGAAACAATGGCGTTTTGCCAGCTACCAGTCTTACTTGTTGAAGCGTACGTTCGATCGCTGAAAGCTTTCGTGAGAATGGCTGCTGTTTTCGTCGCTAAAGCTGCTTGCTCGGTCGCGTTCGCTCGCTGGGCAAGCCATCAATACGTTCTGCGCTAACACGATTTTCGTTCTCGCCTTGACGTCATATATGCACGCCCAGAATCTACTGCTCGAAACCGGATGCAATATACCGGAAGCACATTGCAGCGCAATTTTCTCGTATAAACCTTAACTTTAAAAATCTACAACTATTTTTCAGGTATATACGCCTTTAGAAATATCGTATAGAATAATAAAATAATTTTCGATTTTTGCGCGTCAGTGGCTTTTTAAGCATTTATGATTACCATATTCTCCATCTCTGTATCATCTCATCTACAACCTTTGTCTCATTTGGTGGACACAAGTGTCATCCACAGTAACTGTTGCGCTAATGCACAACGCTTTAGCAGTTTCGAAAAATTGGGACATGCAAGGGTGTTGATTAGAGCATTAGCAGATTCAAATAGATTTATCTGATGATCAAGGTCTATAATCACTAGGATTGTCAAAGCGTACGCTATTTGTAATGGTTCTGCTGGTCCGTCACAACATAACAAAGTTACGAATCTGGTTTATGGACTGTACTAAATATATATATATATATATATATATATATATATATATATATATATATATATATATATATATATATATATATATATATATATCGGGTACATAGTATATGAAAGCGTTTTGTCGCTTCTAAGTAGACATTATAATTTGCCTATTGGACACAGTAACAAGACGTATCCTGTAAAATGACATAATTTTAGCAATATACTATTTGTAGCGCTCAAGTTTTATTCTAATCTGCGAGTTAAGTAAATTGTCTGGAAGTTACACTCGTGGCAGTGCCGGATCCAGAGGGGGTTAAGGGGTTTCCTCCACTTTTTATCAATAAGCGTGGTTCAATAATTTCATATAATTTTATTAGAAAAAAGGAAGGTATTAATGCTATAAATAACTTTTAATGGTGAACCTCCTCTTTTAAAATTCCTGGATCCGGCGCTGCATGGGTAGTACAAATTGAGTTGGCTTTTTTGACAACAAACAGTACTGTTCCATTTGAGGCTAGACAAATAGGTATTATGTGTAGCGGTTTCCATGTTATTCATCCTTACGACGGTGACAAGTGTAAGCCTGCATATACTGTTTCTCTGTAGTCGATATCCCACACATGGACAAACGAGACAGCTGCAAAGTTATATTAATTAAATAAACATGCATGATGTGAATAAAAAAGACAAATACATGAACGTACAGCAAAGGGATATTAATTAATTAAAAGAGTACTAGAAGAGCAAGCAGATAGATCAGCAAGAGAACAGTGCAGGTTGTTGAAGGGAGTGCCTACTGTAGCTGGACACACAGACCATTATTCCTGATAAAATACAGTTTTATTACGCAAGTTCCTCTCTTTCTTCTCTATTATGGTTTTGACAAAAACAACAGGGTTATAGCTCCAGTTGAAATAGAAGTGAATAGCGTACCTTGTCTATGGGGCATGTTAGTAATTTTGTCATTGCATTGAAAATGCACATTATATTAAACAGCAGAACACCTACCTCTGCAAAAATCAAGTCCATTAGTGTTATCTCTTTTATATTCATCTACAACTATTACTCTGATAGACGATACTTTTACCTGTTGGGAGGAAAACATGCAAAGGTGCCATCTACAGCTTTAGCAGATTCAAAGACATTCATCTGATGATCGAAGTCAATATCACTATGAATGAATACAATGTCTGCGTTGCTCAAGGAAACGGAAAAGTTGGTACATACTTACCAGTTTTGTCCGTTCTCATAGTTCATCACGACAAAGCAATGTTACCCTAAACCTTTGCCTTCTATGAACCCTTTTTATAGGTTTCGATTGCGTAGTTCGTGTCCGAAAGTGTCCTGTGCACGGCTTCTATACTGAATCTCTATTAGTGTATATACGCAGTAAGCGGACGCAGTCTGTTAGACGACATTTTGATCTCGCAGAGGAAGTATATTACTTGTAGCGCTCGAAATCATTCTAATCTGCGAGTCAAGTTACAAGTTGGCCATCAACTGGTATCGCAATTGTATACTAAGTGAGCAGTACGAATTTCAGGTTGTTGGTCTGACGGCAAACACTCCAGGTACTGTCCCTGTTTGAAGATATAACAGCAGTTATCTTGTCTTTAGCGTTTTCGTATCCACGTAGACGGTGACCAGAGAGAGAACGTGTGGTTTGACTGTGGTCTGTATAGCCAACTGACGGACAACGAAACAGCTGCAGTGATTTCCTGTAATCAGTTAGGGTGAGAAACGACTTCGTTTTGCCAAGTCAACGAGCAGTATACATGCAGTGGTATTCAGTATTTCATTAATTGCTCAACACTCTGTCAAGCAGAATGCACAGGTACGTCAGTTTGTGAATGCTTTGTGTGTGCGGTGATAACTATGTATCTAATACTTACTGGCTTTGGGAAACCTTTGAAAATCGGATATGAGGCATCTGAGGAAACCAGAGGGACGCAATGTTATGTTACGTTACTCAAAATTCCACAGATACGTTTACTAGGTTCTCTTTGTGTCAACGTTTGCCTCATTTGTAGTTATGTCTGAGACTTTCTTGTCTGCATATATTATAAGCCAATCATTGATGTGATACATACGTCGCTGTTTACTTTCTTAAATCGGTTTTAAATACTGTAGGCGATCAGCTAACGCGTCTATTCCAAACTTATAGTTATTTGTAAAATTTTTAGCCACCAAACCTTATATTATATATTCTAATAATCATTACAAGGAAAACTTTTCCAATGAAGTCAAAGCCATACGATCCGAGCACATCAAGCTTCAGATATCGCACTAACGTCAGCAATGTCAACAGCGAGTTAGTATTTGAATACATCAAACGATCTGTACGACTTTGAATTAATATAACGGGGAAGCAACTAATTAGACAGCTTGGCCTTACTGCTCATAACAAATCAGACTCTGTGAGACATCAAATTTTAGAAAAAAATTTAGAAAGGGAAGTTGCGGCGTTAGACGAGTGTCAGGAACCCCTAAAAGTCTAGGGCGTGTCCATATTCTAATTCATTTATGAATGGTTTTACAAGAAGTATATGACGCGACGATTTGCAATTCCTGCAGTACTCGATAGGCTTTGACATTGTTCTGGCTAGCAGTTCCGAAGCAAATTTTTCTTTCGATTTTGTTCTTGTTCCGTCAGTTCCAACATTTGCGACACACCGTCAGTTTGAGTACTGCAAATGATAATCGAGTTATTTACCCCTATATTTTGCAGGTTCATGGAAGATCGGTGTTGGCAGAGGTTTTTCTGGATGAATATAACAGCATTCATCCCCTCATTCATATATATTTGAGAGATATTGCCATCACAACAGATAAATGTCTAAACTAAACTAACCAGGGCCAAGAGCCCTTCCTATGATTTAGCTAAAACCAAAAAAAACCTACAGCTGGCATGTTAACATTTTTCTGGCCAATTGACGTTTTGCCCACAATGCTGATGATTTGGTTGTGTATCATCTCTGTGTTTTCTTTCTGGAGACAGACAGCTATCCGGATGGACCAATCCCTCTTAAAGTGGCTGAAAGAAACGTTTGAGACAGATGGTGCCAGCAACGAAGCTTCTTTTAGTGTCTCTTCAGCTCCTCCCCCATCTTCCGGAGACCTTGATAGCAATAGGTCGGAAAAACTGCCCAAGGTTAGACGCCTTTGTCAGGTATTTTGTGTTCTTCTCTGTCTCCTTAGCAGTTGCAGCAAATCCAGCTGTTTTACTGCTACCTGATTAGTTAGTCCTTGACCATGGGTGGGTCACGGTGATGTCGAGCAACAACTTCTTGCCATCACGTTAGTTGTAAACTGCAATATCTGGGCGTTGCTTGCCTTCGAATTGAGCCGTGATCTCTTTCTTACAACGGAAATCTGCAGACCGCAGCATGTTTGAGTAGCTGTCAAGAAAGTGATCGTGACGACGATTGGATCCACCACACCAAACTAGCATGTTAGGAGATGGTAATCTTTCTGATCAACGTCCTTACCACATTAGTTGATACATTTCTTGATATTACTCAGCTGAGGAAGGGACATTTTAAGCCGCATAAAAGCTGCAGTACAAAACTGAGCATTTGTAAGACTAAAATTTTGTGAACACGGAATTGCCTCAAGCCATTTCCCAGCCAAAGGTTTCCTACAACTGATGAGCCTTGCGCGGTCTTCTTTGGTATGGCAGGACTGTAGAAAATTCTGAATCTGTCTGTCTTTTCTGATGGCTTGCGGTCTGGATTGAAGAAGTTTTGGTATTGCAGTAAGCAGTTTCAAAGATAGTAACTCTTTTACAATACTGACACCACTTCTATGGAGATCGTTCAAAGCATTCTTCCGATCCTGTGTAGTTGGTATGACTGCTAAATGCATGTCTTCCGTCAGACTACTGCAGATTTCGCTGAGCCTCTGTGCATACAATTGTGCCCAGAGCAACATCCACATTGGGTTGCCCTCATACTTGACGCGAGAAACCCTTTTAATACTATCAGTAAGCAACTAGTTCTCTCTGAGGTTGCTCTCCATTTCCCGGAGTTATTTCTTTTGATTTCAAAGTGTTACGTTCAGTCTTCACAATTAACCACCAAGCCTAACCCGTCAACATGTATAAAATCAGCCGAAGGGGTTCAGAAAGGTGATCCGCCTGTTAAATTTCTGTTTTTTTTGCACTGCTTCCTGTACTGACAAAGGCCAACCTCCACAATGGAAATACTCTAACGCCTTCCTACTTGGATAATATCGCAGTCCTTGGACCGAAACAGGAAATGATTTCTATATATTGTGGATTGAAAGCGGATCTGCTTAAGATTGCTCTTGAGTTAAGGAACGAAAAATGTGAAGCATTCTTTCCCAATGGAATCCAGGATTGGATCTGCCTATTCCTGCGAGATCAGATGGCTTTGTGTTGTTGGGAACTCCACTTGGGAATAAAGCCTTTGTGAAGCACTTTTGTTCAAGGTTAGTTGAGTGCGGGAAGTCTTTGATATCCAAATGACCAATACTCCAGGATAGTCAGTCAGCTGCATTACTTTTACGATATTGTGGAGTGCCCAAAGTCATGCA
>NC_085091.1:5647683-5727683 GCF_963422355.1 Corticium candelabrum | reverse complement strand
CATTGAGATCTTCAATTGGTCAGGCGCTAAACAAATTGGTGAGTATATATATATATTGGAACAGCAATGACTGATGTATGAATATGCGTCTGCCTTAGTTCCTGTTTCAAAGCAGACGGATCGATTTGCATCTGTATTGTTTACAAGGCCACTTTAGAAACATAGTCCTTAAATGTTGAGCAATGTCCCTTGCCCAGCCTGAAGATCTGTTCAGTAATCTAGAAGGAGACAAAAAATTTAGTAAGTTGGCAGATGCGAAACAGCAGCTCAACGTGTAGCCCAGTTCCTGAAAGTACTTGACTCTTAGCACTCACGTGGGTCTTTATCATAACACCTTATTACGTATCGGTGTAGCCAGCGAACAAGCAACTGTTCAGGCTGTTATGAAAGGAATTCTGGATGGTATTCTTGGTGTATGGTGATATTTAGAAAACATTTTGCTAAAAGAGAGTTTGATCAGAATCACTTGCAGAATCTGCAAGCAGTATTATATAAGCAACAGCAGTATGGTCTTCGGCTAAAGAAATTTAAGCGTACGTTTATGCAGAGGCGTCGGAAGCAAAATTACATTGGTTCGTCCTACGCGCGCTAGATAAGCGTGGCCATAATTGTAAGACACTAATTCCATTATCAAATAAAAGCATAATCGTCACATGTATAACTTACTTTCACATGCATAACCTCTTACTCAGTCTTAAAATTACAAAATTGCCGAAGCGGTGTTTGCTGCCACTTACAAACTCATTCCCAATGATATCTAAGTCTAAACGATCAAGTCTCTCTTTGTGCATATGCAGTAGTATAACATGATTTAGCCTTGGTGCTTCAAGGTGCTCCTTAAGCTTTCTTGATCCGTCTCATAGCAGAAAATCTACGCTCACTGGTGGCATTGGTTGAAGTCATTACTAGAATGAGGCAAGCTGGGGAGCACACTTCACTAAAGAATGAGGTTTGGGCATCTTGAAGGCTTCTCAGGTACTGGAGGCAATCTTGCAATAACACCCGACGTGGCTTATCTCTTGAAAACCAGGTGCCAAGATTCTGCAACTGTGCATCAACTTGTAAAGGATTGATGTCATCCTTAGAAATGAGGTTACTTGCTGAAAATAGGCACCATAATTGCCCTTGTTGGCAGCAGTGATAAGAATACTTTCGAGGTTACTGTATGTGGCATAACCTCTCTGCTTAAAGTGATTCCTAATGCCAGAAATTGCCAGATCAAGATATTCATAGTACTGAAGTCGATAGCATTCTTCAACCGTGGCACTGCAAACTGCTTCGCCCATTCCTACTTGAAATGGACCAGGAACTTTCTATTTACGTGGAAGAAAGGGCTCACTAACGCTGGACCTCTCAGAAGACCCGCTTACAAGCTCAAAGAACAAAGCGAAGCTTTCATCTGTCCGCATGCCTTCTATAGTTTGTACGGACAGTTGAGCTATATCTTGGTCTTCTGCTGCAGACATTTATTGGCTCTGAGGCGTTCGACTAAGGTTATCTGCGATCTTCAATATTTCTTGCTGATATGCAGCCCGAAGAAAAGTTTGAATTGTGACATTTGGGATTGAACACCAATTATTCTGCCATTGACATCAGGATTAAGTTTTGGTTTCTTATCCCAAAGCTGATTGAGAATACTATAGTGATCAATAATGCTCTAAATGGCCTCTCCACAAGCAGTCTTCCTAGTAGCACAAAACGCACTGATTTCCACATTCTGTCCTTCGTTATGTGTCGGGTTTACCACTCTTACGCGTTCAATTCTCGAATTCGTCTTAGGTGAAAATCCAATCAGCTTACTGATTTCAAATGCAATATCCAAATCATCTGTACACACCTTAGATTGCTTCACTGTGTTTCCTATTGCCAGATTTAGTGACTGCCCGCAGCAATGGGTGACAACAGCTCGGCTTTCCTCAGCCTGGAGTTGAGTTGCAACAACAGATCTACTCTCTTTCATTTTTGAAGCACCATTGTAACATTGCCCCAGGCTGTGTGATAACTTCAAGCCTGTACGTATAAGCACATTTCGAATAGCTGAAACCAGATAATTAGCATCCATGGATCCACATTGTACAGACCAATCATATCCTCATGGCCAACCAACTTTTCATCTACCCATCTAATGCAGATTGTAAACTGCTCTATATTAGATAGTCCATGGGCCAAGTTGTGTAAGACGTACTTTGGTCCCCACATCTTCACAACAATGATTTTATTGGCTAGAATAATAGAAGTTAAAAGGAAAAACAGGAATTTGATTGTTGTCAAAGAGGCAACAGGTCCGAAGTCGTTATAATTGAAGGTAAGTGAGCAAGTGCTGTTACCATGGCAACACCATTCGTGTACTGGTTTTACTACGCTTAAAACTTTGAAAACGGCACCAATATAAATAAACCTAAAATTTTTGTGACCGGTAACATAATTTTGCTTACAATGCGCATGCGCAATAAAAATAAAGCGTAAACACTTTAATTTCAGTTACCATTTTACTTAACTAACTACTAGTAGTTTTCAAAACTCGTCCAGCAGAAATATCAAAACAGGTGAATTATTTTTAATATGAGAATCAACAACATTACGTTGTCACATTTCTTCTTCACTGTCGTCATCATAGCCATCATCACTAAGCGTAGAGCCGGCTTGCGTTGCGTCTTCCGCGTTTTGCTTGTTTTCACAGCCGATGCAGCCACAGATGTCGGTGCAAGCCAGTTGATTTGATTTGCACAAACATCGTTGCGTCAAGCAGCCTTTAGTACAATGACAACTGACCATTTCCATTAAAGCTTGAGGTAATGGTCCACATAGTTGTCGTTGCAAGATTATTCCATTTGTGCAGTGAGTGGTTCTCATGCCAGACAGTGTTTCTTCCAAAATGTCATTATTGTCCCAACAGAAACTGATTGTTTGTCCACAACGAACAATGTTTGAAGGAATGAATACTTCACTACTGTCGGCCTGCAGTCGTTGTTCAGCTATTGCCGTATCGATCTCTTGCATTTGACTATTGGACAAACCGTGGCCAAATCGATTGAGTAACGACACAATCTGCACATTACTGGTTAGGTTTCGAACAGTCATCGGCAAATAGACGTGCTTTGGTGTTTTCACTCTACCGTTAGTAGCACAATGAATTAGGTCTTCAGCAATAGAGGTGACATAGCGTTCTGCTCTTTGAGACGTGATTCTTACTCTGTTTCTGCTAGAAATAGCTTCATTAGAGCCATCGTCCCCGTTTACTACCCAAGCTAGAAAGTTAAACAAGTCGGGTGGAATGTTTGGTGGCTTCCTTAGTTCGTTGGAACTTGGAGGCCATTGCATACGATTTGTTAAACTTAAAAGTTGACTACGCAAGTGCATTGCGCGTGAAAAAGACTGCGGCCCATATTCTCTATATCATCATTAGATGATTGTACGAATGCAGTGTCGTCAGTGGAATTACTATGATCCTCTTCAGGAGACGTTTCTTAAGAAAATTTGCTACCTTCCAATCGTAGGTTACTAAATGCCTCTGCTACAGCTCCCGCTGGCAAACAAGAATCATAAAGCAAATCACTTTGCTGTCTGTCAGACAAACTCCAGAACGTTACCCTGTCTGCAAACCGGGACAATACAACTCACTTTATTTTATCATTATGATATAGCGACTTCTCAGTATCAGCTACAACGCCACTTTGGGTTTGTTTCATTATTTCTAAACAACGTTGCCTCAAAAAACTTAACTGCAGGATTCTTTTCTTTTGAAAGAGGGCTATTTCGGTTTTACGCAGTACGGTTTCCATAACATGAACATCAGAGTATACGGTGCAACAGGGGATTCATTTCTTGCCTCTATGAAACGCTTTAGATTTTGCTTGTGCGTGTACGTCGAGTAACAAGAACGATGATATCTCACCTCAATTGCTATGAGGTCCAGATGTTCGATAGCTAGAAGAAGTCTTTCATCACTACGAATTCGAGCTGCTTCCAACAGAGTAGCACTAGCTTGCTCTGTCAAGCACCAGCTAAGTGATTCGTTTAGGTGTTTGTCTTTATACTTCTTTTGTGTTGTTTGACAAATTATGCAGGCTGTTAGATCAGGGGCTTGAAAGCTTGTGCGACTGCGCATGCGCCTAGCACTTGCTCTGTTGTCTTCGTCGTCGCAGGTAGTACTAGATGAAGTGGCTGTGCTACCACTGACATATCTGGTTGGCGTTTCTCCACAATCAGGCTGCTCCGTGAGGCTGAAGTCTGACCAGAAAGGTCTTGTTAGTGTACGTCTGGTAGCAGCGACTGTGGTATGCACCACGAGGTCCGTTTTGGAAATGAGGAG
Source organism: Corticium candelabrum (assembly GCF_963422355.1). Lineage (NCBI taxonomy): Eukaryota > Metazoa > Porifera > Homoscleromorpha > Homosclerophorida > Plakinidae > Corticium > Corticium candelabrum. Next base: position 5,723,371 of record NC_085091.1, on the reverse strand, counting down.
CAAGCTCCTCATAAATTTGGTCACGCCGTTGTTCTGCTGCTTCGTGAAGAGCTTTCCAGCTTTTGGTAGTAAATTGTGTCACGTCCCCGTGCGCGTCCTTGTGACAATGGCATAAACACTGGTTGTACCAGTCTACTTCACTTTCCTACTGTTGAAGATCACCCTCAGTACTCATTGTACGAGGTCAGAACGAAAGCGAACAACTAAGGGAAGCTAGAACCTCTGAAGACAGCAGATTCCGGCAATGCAGAAGCGTGTTACCCCGGTAACGCTGGGGCGTGCACTAATATCAAAATTGCCGTTTGTGTGCCAATCCGACCATCTTTCAGAATGACAACAAGTGCGGTTTGGCTTATAGTTATGTGCTTCAACTATTAGAATAGAGAAACAATTGTTGTGCGGCAGTGGGGACTACCTTCAATTTCTAGGCGTTGTATCTGACTTGGCCCACGGACTAAGACACGTCTGTGCTTCGTCAGCCATGATGGTGTAGAAGCCTTTCTCCAAAATGTTGCTGCAAATTTGCGAAGGATGTTCAAGGATATCAACTGAAGGCACTCATTCTGAATTTTAGCAGACATATAATGATCTGTCTTTTTATTTATCCACTCTAGGACTTCAGGGCAGTCGAATGCTCGCAAACGCATGAGCTGAGTAAAGTTACTTTCTATTCCGGGCCCCTGTCCTCTAAAAGCCAAACGTTGGTGAGCAAGAAAACGCAGATTTTGTAGAACCCCTCTCAACATGGCCCTGTTTGCCGTTTTGTAGTTCTTGTGCTGAGTGCTGAGTAACTATCCAAAATCAAGACCACAGTCCCGGGAACGCATGCCGCACATTGCCTCCCTAGGTTTATGGTAGGTGCTGGTCACATGTTTCTTGAAAGCCGCCGTCCCATGCATGAAGTAAGAAAATCCTTTACTAATGAATGCAGCGTCTCTCTTGGTGCTTGCCAAAACCTTTTTTCCTGGTCAGCTGTCATGCAGACGTGGCAGAAAGCAGCATCCATGTGATCGACGTAGCTTAGGCAGTCACACGGTTGACACCACTCTACTCTGAAGGATCGTGTCTTTCCCGTTGACCCAAAAGTGCTATTAGGACACTTGAATGACATAGGAGAATGAGACTTGGCCGGGAGTACGACGGATTTACGGGAACTATAGACTGCCATGACGAACGGTAGGTGTGACTATCACGTGGGTCTAGATTGTCTGTACATGCAGGCTAGATTGCTTGTCTTTTATTGCTTTCAATTTTTATGCCCTTTTGTCAAGAAAGGGACAAATGAATAAAAAGTTATAAATACTTTATTGCCGAATTTATTTAATCATTTATAACTTAAACCGGAAGTTTGTGATACTATGCAGCTGGCGAAAGTTGACTTTCTGAATATTGGTTCGTCCCAGGACCGACCAAACCGATCGCTTCCGACGCCCCTGCTATGAAGTTCTAAGTGCAATAGTTAGGCTAGCTAATCTCAGCAAACTGGTATTGAAGTTGCAATAGAGAAGGTAGGAGAGCTAATGGTTATCACATTTATCAAAACCAAAGAATTACGATCGTTTCTGTGTTTAACGAATAGCTATGAAACATTAATTTTTAATTTCTCGTCGATTGCAACAGTCTAAATTGTTGCAGAAGAAAGTGGTTTGGAACTTGTGATCAGCATGTGCGTATGGATTCGAGTGTTTGAAGCAAAGGCTAGTCTCAGCAGAAGAGCTTCCTCATTACGATGCTTTCTTGCCCATCTGCTTGTCATTTATGCCTCTTCCATGAAAATTGGAGCTGTCATTCGTCATGCTTTTAGAGATGTGTTGGGTAAACCTGTCGCTTAAGTATCACGTTCACTTGCAAAGTCTTAAAACTACTCATAGGTTCTTCAAACCCTGGTTGATTGCTCTGACCACTATAATATTTTTCAAACCGAGGAAATGGTTAGCTATACATGTACTGGCACACTGATTGGAGTGTTGTGATACAGTATTACATACGCGGGAGTCTGATCACATGGTTCTTTTGCAATGGTCACTCAAGCTGAAACGGGACAGTGGAAGACACTAGAATAGAATGCTGCTTGCTGTGATTTTAAAGGTAACATTAGTTCTGACAAACAAATATTTCCATTAAGTATGTCTCTATAATGCAGTTCATCTTGTTGTATGATCATGTGATCCTGTAAGATTTCTTAATCTTGCTCTCTGAAGTAATTGAACTAGACGATGACCGATACTGTAGATTGCAAATTCTGTATACTTACAGTGTGTAGTAAATTTGCACTTTTGGCACAGAGCATCCAGTTAGATTTCCCAAATCGTAAACTCATCTTTCTCTAAGACAAACAAACTATATCATTCTTGCCTTCTACCAACGAATTACATAAATAGTGTCTCAGTGTAGACTGACCCCATAACAAAACTAACTGACAAGTAGCTATCTAAAATATGCATCTGTATACAGAAAGAAATGGTTTTTCCTAAGGTTTGCGAAATTGATGTGAACACCATACCACGGAGTGTAAGGCCTGTATCCTGATGTAAGTCGCAACTAGCACAAGATGGAATCTCCTATTCAATGGCGATATCTAGGCAAAATGGTTTCTTGCCAACTCACACCTTCATGCAACTGGCACCAATGTGTTAATAAAGTAACTCTTGAAGTATAAAACAATCTCTGGAACAAGGTGGTACAATTTAATACTCTGTTTCGCAACTACAAACAGTTTTTTGCAACCGACAGTTCATGCAGACGTTTGGATTCTACGTTCCAACACCAACAATTCGTCCAGATCGTGTCAAGTTCAAATCGTTTACAACTTAAAAATAATTACATTGTTTTAAGTTTAAATAGACTTAAACATTAGATGTTAAAACCTTAATTACCTTAGCTTATTTTAGCTTATCGCGGTTAAAACTAAACCAGTTCCAGAAAGTGACTGATTCCATTAGAAACGTTGACAGGATGTGTAAAACAAAGATTTTATGAATGCCATCTTTGAAGTATTAGGCTGGTCTGTCGCCGATTCAGGGCAGTTGTTGGACGTAACTGATTCAGCATCTGCTAGTAGGACAATGACGATGACAAATGACACCGTTTTTTCTCTGTCTGCTGATTTATTATATTACTTGACGATCCTTAAATTTTCTAACGCAATCGTATCCAAGCAAAATAGACAATATCATCAAAACCAGCAGCCATCTAAACAAGAGGGCTACTGTCGCGTAAAAGTTAGACTTTAACCACTTTGCTAAACCTACTTTGAAGTAAGTTTGTGAACGGTTTAGGTATAAAATATAACTGGATTAGTGCAGTGCAAGCAGGTTACTTCTTAAACTAGCTCAGCTTAAAAAACTTGGTAAACCGGTTTAGGCGCTACTGAAAACTCTCGGTAATTTCAATATAGCACAACAATCAAATTACTACAACTGCCATCAATTTTACATATCATATTACGACAAGTTGGTGAGAGTAACAGCCTGTTAGAATTGACACTGTTTCTTTTCAAAAGATTTAAAACAACAATAATCAATTCTCAAAACTTAATTAATCCATTTCCATTTCATAAACTTAAAATCTTCCAGCAGCACATTCGTGTTGTGTATTACGTATTGTGTCAAGACAATAAGTAGAGTAGCAGTATATATAAATAAAAAATACAGCAATTGAAATAAATGTTGATGACAGTAATTAATAAAAACTTGCAAATTAAATCTAGATTTAAAATTATTAAATGTTTTGTTAACTTCTTTGACAAAACACCATGTTCAGGAAACATTTTGCTTAAATTAAATATTTGTATATCAGTGTTTCTAGATTACGAAAAATATGTTTTAAATTACTATAGTATATTCTGTAGACCATTTACTGTAGCTTCGAACTTCTAGACCAGTGAGCGTACAAAGCGATTGAAACTCCAGTCAGGACCAGAACGGTAAATCGTGATTTCGGAAATCGCCTTCTAAGCCAATCAGCGTCTTAGAATCGGAATGTCTGTTGTAAGCTTTGATTGTATGGAAGAAATTAGTTATACTGTGTGACATATACACCGATGATTACGCGGGTGTGAAATCTTCCTGGACGGTCAGACCCATGAATGAAGACGGCATGGTTCGCCCACTCGTTTTAGTTTGTATTTTAGCTTCATATTTTCTTTTCTTATCAACGTTGCTTTGACAGGACTTACACAGCAGCGTCACCATACTATCACCTTTGCCAACTGCACGGTCGAGCTGTATATAAATTTAGATATATATTTATTTAATTTTAAAAGCCAGTTGACAAAACCAATCACTCGAAGACATCGATCAAATGTGACAGATACATGTGGTACATTTAAACGTCGCTAAGTAGTAAAAGTTGTTAAATTGCTGCAAACTACATTTACTGGATACTGAATAGGAATCATATAAACATACGGGATATCAAAGTATCCGGGTGTGACATAACTGATAAAATGGCGACATCCAGTGTACGATACTACGTCGGATGCTATACTGATTTACCACGCTTGACTTCGTGTGAACTTTCTATTAGCATTGTTAGCGTTGCCATTGATCGAAGGGGCTGCCTGGGGTTTTGTAGGTTTAGTTTGTGGTGTCAAATGGTGCGGGATGAAAGCATTGGTAAGATTGTTCTCTGAATGTAACCAAATTATGGTCTCTGAACGTCCAACCGTTTTCTAAATACAGTATAACCTCGGTTATCCGAACACCTCTCTGGACAGAGCCAACCAACAAGCTGTTCGGATACGAAAAAACCTTGGATAAGTGAGGCCTTGGAGTCCCACACAGTCCCTTGGAGTCCCACACAGCCCCTTGGAGTCCCAGACCATATTTTCTACACGATACACATGTTTATCAACGCAACTTGTTGTACTACTTCACACTGTAATAGCTATTGCTTACATACAACTGGTCACAATTTCTATTGCTTGAAGGCTTAATACTTTAAAAGGAGAATCAGCGGTAAATTAAGTAACAGTTACATAACCTTACAAGAGAGCTTACCTCAATGCACACACAGCCTCTAATGGTTATTCTGACTGGAAAAGTAGTCCATAACTATTGATTGCGTTCAGTGTCTATCCTTTTACGAATGGCAATTGATCTTAGTTCTCGAAGCATTGGTGTTTTGTATACAGAAGTCTCAGATTGATATTCCAGCCAAGTTAGGCACCGTTCCAGCATTGTAGCTGCTTCCGAATGACTAATGGGGCAGCTGCTACCTGTGTCTTCTCCAACTTCATCGTCTTCTTCTATTTCATCTGCAGTATTGTTCCTTGCCATTTCACAAATTTTATCGTCAGAAAAAAATTGGACACCAGGATCACCCAAGTCAGCTTGAAGCCATTCGGAAACTTAATTTGCACTGAGTTGGAAGCTAAATGCAACACAGTCGTCAATAAACTCATCTGTACAGTCTGTAGTCAGATCAGCTGCTGGTTCATTTTCTTCATATAAATTCACAGTGCTATGTTACAATAACTTTCATCTGTCCCATTGCTACAGTGCTTACCTGAGTCAAAAGGATTAGAGGAAAGAGGTATAATTTTTCCCATGATCTTCGTAAGGTGCTAGATGAGATTTCATCCCAGGCTTCTGCAACCAACTTTATTACCATCTTCATGTCCACAATCTTCAAAAAGTCAATAATTGATGTTCCCATCTCATCTGCTATGATCAGACTGTGAAGCAGCTTTTTCCTATATCGACGCTTCATAGATTCTAAAACACCTTGATCCATTGGTTGGATAACAGATGTCACATTTGGAGGGAGGAACTTGGCACCTTGGTCTTTGTGCTTTGCCAATGAATTGCAGAGGAAGTTTGGTAGTTCCTGAAGCATTAGCACAAGCAGAAACTGTCACCCTCTCTTTTGACTTCTTGTACTAATCTGCTGACTTTTCAAACGATGCTGCAAGGGTCCTAGTTGGCAACAAGCGAAAGCAAAGTCCAGTTTTATTACAGTTGAAAATTTGATGTAAGGAGAGATTCTCATTTTGAACAAACGATTGAAAAGCCATATGGAGTCTGGGAAAATATACTATCAATCTAGAACAAATTGTTTAGATAGCTTACCAAAAAACAAGACTCAGTATAACTATATTAATTAAAGAATATTCTAGACTAAACTGTTAGTCACATGCTAGCTCCTACAGCTAGATAACGAGTGGATTATAACTAATTGTATGCAAGAAATTGATTGTTGTAACTAATAATTGTAACTAGCAAGAAATTGATTATTGTAACTAATTGGTCAAATCAAAATTCAGCCTAGGTAATGATCTCTTTGATATTATTTTTGGCTTTTATAAAAGCCGGTGGTTACTCAATACAAGTCAAAAGACTGATTGAGTAGGTAAAGGTAATGACCAAGACTAATTTATTAGTTAATAGTCTTTGCGATTGACATGGTGGTACTGCCAGGTGACCTCTCCTTCTGGTGTCATAAAATAGTCTCGGTACATGTCTCTCACTTCAGCTGCAGATCGACTGCTCCGATTTCCTCCTATTTGTCCAATTCTGGACAAACCACCATCATCAACTTCATGCCTCCAATTTCCTCTCAGTAAGTGACCAGCACCATCTTCAGCATCAGTAAAGCCTGGGGGACAATACACCGAAGACTCATTGGTTCGTAGGTACTTGTGAAGGGCAATAGCTGCTTTTGTAAATATGACAGCATTGTCTGGTGCTGCAATGATGGTCGCCTAAATATCCTCCAACGTGCAGCCAGAATTCCAAAAGCGTTTTAAATCACACGCCTAGCTCTGCTTAACCTGTAATTAAACACAGCCGTTCGTTCATCTAGGCCCCTACCTGGATACGGTCTCAACATGTTGGTACGTAAAGGGAATGCCTCATCACCAACAAACACGAATGGAGCCTCTGTGCTGGTTCCAGGCAATGATAAGCTACCTAATTCAATTGCTTGGCCAAATGCTGAATTTGAAAACACACCACCATCACTATGGCGACCTGAATCTCCTACATCTACTAGAATAAATCTGTAGTGAGCATCACACACTGCCAATAGAACAATGGAATAAGTCCCCTTGTAGTTGTAGTATGTGGAACCTGATCTATCAGGAGCCTGAATTACTACATGTTTACCGTCTATTGCTCCAAGACAGTTTGGAAAATTCCAGAGTTGAGAAAATTGTGCACTGATACTCTTCCAGTCGTCTTCTGTAGCAGGGGCCATCACGTACTCTTCCATCAGAACGTTCCATATGGCAATGCAAGCCTCCCTAACAATTTGGCATACTGTTGCCGCCCCAACACGGAAACTGAAAGAAAGCGATATCTGCGAGTTTCCCGTTGCCAAATAGCGAAGGGTCAACGCCAGTCTCTCGCCAGGGGATATTGATGGTCGGACGACACTACTGTACCGACGACGAACTAACAAAGGCCCCACTTTTGCCAAAAGTTGGTCAAATGTAGCCTTCGACATCCTCAGATATCTAAAGTGGCTGTCAGAGTCGTGCAACCGCATCTCTTGGAGAAGTTGATGGTACTCTCCCTGCTCAGTGCGTCGTTGATGTATCTCATGAACCCAAACTTGACGTGGTCTTCTTTTTGCTTTTCTGCAGCGGTGATGATGCAACAAGAGACACAACAGTAGCGTTTCCTCCTCTTCGTCCGAATCCATTCTAGAACACGAGGTAAAATGGGCGTAGCCGTATTTTCGCGCGTGGTAATCTAGCGCGAGTGGTCATTCAAGAATACATGCACCGACATCTGTGACGCGCTAAAATTTACATTGTGAATGGTCGACGCGTGTGACGCGACGCGACGCCTGCCACTCCCACGCGACGCGACGCTCAAGCGTTTCCATATTGTAAATCCAGCTTTACGCTCACCCAGACCACATTCTTTCAAGCCTTCAATTTTACCGCAATGTCGTGGACTGAGCTGCCGATCTCGGGGCATCCCCAAACTCACACCAGCTGTCTGAATTTTCCTCAATTTCGTCTAACGAAAGATTGTTCACTCAGCTACAGGAATCCGCAATTTGGCAGCTCTGTGAGCTCGAACAACGACTAGACAATCAAAGATTTCGCGCCATCAACATCATTTTGCAACATTTCGACCACAACCATTTCAAACCGGAAGTTACACTTTTAGAAATTTGTGTACAATCTAAAGAATTTACTAGATTTTTTTACAAGATTTAGTTTTCTAGACATTATTCAGTTGATGCTTCAAGTTATTGTGGTTTTTGTGGGTTTCTTATTGACAAAAATTACAAATAGTCCCGTCAATGATGTCATAGTGGTTTTTCGTTTTCTAAAGAAAAGCTGAAAGAAGTTTGTATTCCAATTACATTATGGGTAAAGCATGCAGGTAAAGCATGCAGGTAAAGCATGCATAGGTTTCTTTCAGCAAATGGCAAATTTGAATAACAAAAGTGTTTTGTTGAGCTATTCACCACGTGTTTGTTTTGTGGTGAAAGTAGCGCGCAAGTCAAAATTCAAAATTCTGTTATTAGAAACAAACTCAATAGGGAGAGTCCTTCTCTGTAGTTTAGAATAGATAATTTGCAGTAAACTACAGTTTAAATTATTTTTTCTAAAAGTTTTTAAAATATTTCTTCGGTTATTCAAACCTCGGGTATAGTCACGTGCAGGGAGTGGCTTTATTCTTTTGCGACTGTCTGTATGCTTGAGATTCTGGGCTAACCTTAATTTGTTGGTATGCCTGTTTCATGTCCAAACGAGTTAAGAGTCTTCCCCATGCTAGGGTTGAAAACAGGTTTTGCTGATTAGGCATTGGGTAGCATTCCGTCTCCATGTAAGGGTTCACACTAACTTTGGAGTCACCACATACTCGTATTGACCCGTCAGCCTTCCTTACAATTACAATAGCTGATGCCCACTAGCTTTGTTAATTTGTCAAATTATTTCCTCCTGTTGCAAACGGTCCAGTTCTTCGTCTACTTTACTGTGTAGGGCGTAGGGTTCTGGTCGCGGTCTATGGAACTTTGGCACTGCATCCTGTTTTAGTGTAATACATGCTTTGTATCCGTTCACTGTTCCAACTCCCTTCTCAAACAATTGGTATCTCTTCGCATAATCGGTACCCAGCGTCTTCCGTGGGCTAGTCGGTCTGTCAACCCTAAATAACATGTGCCAATCCAGCTGGATCTGTGAAAGCCAGTTTCGCTCGAAGACTGCTGTTCTGTTTTGAACTTCAACAACTACCATTTTCTCACGTGCGGTCTGGTTGCCGTAACGGATTAGAACGTAAGCGTCTCCCTTACCGTCAGTGGTCCTCCGAAGTATGTCTGAAGTTTGACTCTACTCTTCTGTCACTTCACGTGAGTCAGAAAACGTTTGTATGTGTACGCAGGTATCACAGTCGTACATACCCCGTTATCGGCTACCATTGTCACTAAGGCCCCCCCGAAATTTCACTGTGACTTTGGGTGAGCTCTGTTTGTCTGTCAGAGTATTTATTATACACACCTCGTCGTCTTGTTCGACTTGGTTCGTTTGGTGTCTGGGTTTCGTCGACTTCGATTACAAAAGTCGTGAGTTCTTCTTTTAACGACTAGCATGTGTGCATTCTTGGGGTCCTGTCTTCATAATGCTGTTGTGGATTTAAGCACCGAATCTTTTATTTTGAAATTCATATTTCGTTATTTATCAATAGTATCATGATCTCATCCTATTGTTTGTCTACTATTTTCTTCAGGCATAACTGTGTAAATATTTTGATATTCTTCTGTTGATTTAGTGACTTCTTAAAATAGCTCGAAATAGACCACAATGTCAGATGTACTTCAGTAATGTATTCAATGCTTACCATTACTCGTATCATTTCCAGCTGTATTTTGGAAGCCTGTTGTAAGTAGGGGTGTTCGCGTCTGATGCATTGCAAACCTCGTCATTACGCAACTTTCTCAAGAATCTATTGAACATTTTTTGATAAGTCGATTTCATGCAGTAGGATTTCAACACCGCGTTGACTTCTTTATTTGAAGTCACCTTAAGCGTATATGCAGCAGCTATGACAGTTTTGTCTTACGCTTGCAACAAAGCTTTAAATTTGAGCCTCTTGTCGTCATCAATTTAACTGAACTGGTAACATTAATTTGTATCTTTGTTATGTACAGTGCCACCAGGCATATCTCGCCATCCGGGAGTCCGAAAGTCAAACGCGCTTAATTTAATTTGGCGTTTGCGATTGCATTAAACTTGGTAACAATGAAGAGAAATGAAATTTTTTTTCCATATTCAATTTCTTGTTCGAAAGTGGTCTTCTTAAACCGACTCTGTCAAGATTTGAGCGCACAAGTGCGCATGCTTGTGCGCTCTAGGCGTGTCACACTTCGCGCGCAAACCTACATCGGGACTCCTAGGTCAGCGTAATGGCGTTTCGTGACGATAGAACGCGTATTAGTGCATCAGACACGTCTGCTGACGAAGGAGCAGTGGTTATTCCGGTACGCAGACAATGGGACTTTTCGCTAGGATGTCTATAGCTAGGAGTTGATTATGCGTGTTTTCAGGAAGAAGCTAGATGCAACTGCAAGGGTACATACCAGAGAGTCCGTCGTGGGAATAGAGGTTGTCAATGTATAGCAGCAGAGGTACGATGTGTTCTATTATGCGGATGCAGACAAGAACGTTGCAGAAATCGTGAAGATCACTTGGACGTTATCTTGCATGGAGCCTTTTTGTAGCTAGGCTACCTACGCGTTGATAATATTATAGCTGTGCCTTTTTCACTGAATACAGGGTGCACATATGAGGAATGATGGTGAAGAAACAGTCCGTTCTGTAACAGCTCCTAGAGAGTCATTTCCCAGAGAGGAAGAAATGCAGGTTGTGAAGGTACCCATTGATACAATGGTCCTAATATCTCGCAATGATGATAAGTATTACATGAGTTCTTTGTAGGGATTCGTGAGAGGGTTGACAATAGAACAGCTGCAAAGAACGTTGACCAGTTTCTTGCGTCATGGTAGAGGATCGTTTGATCTTGCCAGAATGTATTCTGATATTGAGGACAAAGGCACTGTGGGAGATCACCCGTTTGCTGCACCCCCAACCCAAATCCTCCTAGGTGGTGCAAATGTGGAAGGTGTGGGGACATGGGTACAGGAAGATCAAGAGAAAACGTCTGCTGCCAACAAGATCAGTGTCTCACAACGGAAGAATATTTGAGAGCCACATGTCTAGATCATAATGTGCTGACACTGACCATCCCACTACATGCAGATTACATGAGTGAAAGACCCAACTACAGAGCAAATGGATTTCGATAGGCAGCTTATCGGCAATCCTTTCTTGGTCGCTATGGATATCTGGGTAAAGGAACAAGACGAATAGCTCCTTCTTGTGTTGTTCGTTGTGTCAGACATTGGTTTCCAGCACCAGATGGGAGGTACATGGGCTGCAAGAGTGAGTAAGCAACGTTTAACGGGGATATTCCTCTAGGTACCCTAACTTTAGCTAAGTAGGTTCTTGGTATACATTGACTGTTCCTTTTATCTCGCATCCACGTCATCGATTTCATCGATTTCTCTAGTTGTGTGAGCATTGACTGTTGAGTTGCTGTTACCTTCACATATAATATAATATATGATATATGAAACGTTGCTTTGATTTCAACTCAAAATGGTCATTGTACCTGTTCCGCTGCGCTGCTGTTCTACAAGAGAACTGGTACCAGGAGGAGCAACAGGAGCAATAGTTGACTGCGCAAAAGAAGATTTCAATGGCTTCTGTAGTAATGATCCAGTATCTTTGACTTTTCGCAGTAATACTCTGTGCATAAGCTGTGAAATGTGTGGGTAAGTCTTGTGCTGCTTGACCTTTGTAACGGTTCACTGTTGTGAGTTTTTGTTGTATTTTCTGTGAAATCTTCTCTCACTAGACGTTTTTGGTTGTGCATGTTGTCTGTCCACATGAACTTTGTGATCCAGTGCAGCAAGCAGACAGCGAGCTTTGAATGCATCAAACCTGTCGTCAACAAATGAGGAAACATTGCCACGGTAAACTCATTGATACAAAGTAGCAAATTAACCCAAATGCTGTTCGTTTAGGGGCATACTTCAAGATTACACTGTGGTAGTTCTCTAATGCACCTGTATGCCTAGAATCAAACATGCATCATGACCATTGGACTAGAATGAATCTCAAGTGAGAACCAATACCTAGATCGTGCATAATATGCCATTGATCTCATCCACTTTGCATCAAGAACAATCTTGAGAATTTTCATTGCTTGAGAATCTACTCCGACAGGTGTCTTTGCAGTGTCATTGATATCAGCTTCTGTCAATTCACTGTGGTGGCATCTACTAGTGGCCCAGGTATGCTCACCAGAGACGTGATGCAGCACTCCTATTCAGATGGCCTGCAATGAAAAATTGCATATCTCAGAATGAGGAGTCTGTGACTTTCTAGTCCTTACTTATACTGCTCTTGTTGATTAATAATTAATTGATGAAATAGTAGGTTTTTGCCACCTACTGTCTGATATAATATTTCATTTAGCTAGCAAACACAAGACAACTACACTGGAGCGGTGTTGACATTGATTCATGCCCTAGCTTGATATGAATTTGGGTATTGCTGGTGCTAAGTGATGTCTTCTTCTGTTTTATTTTAATGCGTAAAAAAAGATGAACGAAATTTTGGTTTGCAAGACCAAAATTGGTAAACTGCTATCAAATCTGGAACTACTTCTCATGATATATTGATAGCACACACACACACACACACACACACACACACACACACACACACACACACACACACACACACACACACACACACACACACACACACACACACACACACACACACACACACACACAACCAAAAGAGCACCTTCAATTTCTGGACGTCTCCGTGTGCCTGTTCACACGACCACCAGAAATGGTTGACTATGGACCTTTTCCATGGTCTTAATTCTGCAAGCTCCTTTTTCTTTGATGCCTGGAAAAGAAACAAGCTATTGAACTGATTTGAAATAAATTTCGTTGTAACAAAAGCCTAAAAACCTCAGACAACGCTTTTGCTAGCTTCTTGGCTTTTTGCCAGACATCTAGGGAATGGGAGATCTCTTTATATTCAGCATCTCGTGCTACACAGTATAGTAGAAAACAAGAAGATAGAGTCATACCACCTGTGAGTTAGCTGAGAAGGTTATACCCATCATTGCTTTTGCACTTGTGGATGCATCTGTGACAAGTTCTACTACGTTGATCCTGAGTCGGACAGATGTCATTCCTCGCTGAAGACCAAGTTTTTCCATCCTCATGTTATTTAAGTCTACATCTCGTTTGTCAACAATTTGTACATCAATAACTTTGTGGCTCTCACAATCCATTAACGAGTAGACACGGTACTTTGCTGAGAAATCTGGTGAGTCGTTCCTCCCATCACCAGCTAGGACAATAGGGCAGTTTGCAATGTCAGCAAGATTTCTCTCCCTGGTCTCCGACCAAAGTTCAAAAACTGAGGGACAAATGTAGAGTCTTTGAATTCGATAGAATGTTGATTGTGACTGGAACTTCAACCCCAAGAAAAGGCACATGAGCTCAATCTTTGCAAACTTGTTGCCAGAGAGAACTATTGAGGAAGCAAAAAGCAAGTCGTTGGTGAAGAAGGGATATGACTTTCTTCCCTTGAAACGCTTAGAGCTACTCCATGAGCCTTCATGACGATTTCTGCAATGCCATTGTAAACAAAGTGTGCCACCAACATACGTTTGCTTCAGTGATATCTTCTCTTGACAGAAGGGATGCCTGCATGCTGTCCCAAGAAGCTGCAAGATGTTGTCTGCATCACACACCACTCGAGCACAAGTAGTCGTCTCTTCCAAATCATCCTCCAAGATGGTCCTTTGTGCTGGTATGGAGCTGCCATGAGCACAATAGTTGATGACTTGAAGCACTGGATGTGGTCGTGTGTAATGGATTGGAATCTATAAAACATCCTGATACTACACATGTGAGTTAATAAATTTCTACCCTCTCAACCTCAGTTTCATTTTTAAAAGGAATTGGTCCTGCTGAAGAATTTATGTCTGAATTTTCTGGCAGAATAGATGTATCCAAGAAACTTGCATCAAGTTCATCATCGAAGCAAGGGTTTTCATCTAGCAGTTCAGGTGAGGAATCACTGCAACTGGATAACAGACAAACGTACCCCTATTCATGCCCAAGCGACTTTGTAAATGAATGAAGAAATCTAGGTACCGTACGTTTCTAAATGATGGTCAATTTCAGATGTGTCATCTGATTCACCTTGAATTGCCAGTAATCGCTGTATCCTGTAAGCAGAGTGTATGCAGAGAAAGTAATAAAACCATAAAAATGGCTTCCAATGAAGGATTTACTCAGATTGGTTGTGGATTTCTTCATCATCTTCTTCTGAAATACTCAAACAGAATCTAGAATCAGAGTACATGACAGCGCAGACAAGCATTCTACCCTGATGTTGATGAACTGACATCCGAGTGCTGCCACACACCTACGGACGCTTTTTCTTCACTGTTACCTTGACTGCTGCTTGTAATATTTACAGGTGTGCACCCATCCTCGACCACTGACAAGGAATCTTTACTAACCATGTACAGAGAGTATATGAATTATGTAGAATTTACAAAACAACTTTATCAAAACAATCGAGAAGCAGCAATCTTCAAAATATATGAGCTATTGCCTCGATCACTAATACAATATCTTGGGCAAGAACGTAAATTGTCATCTAATATATATTTTACCATTTCTGACTGATAGGACTCAGACGTGTGGCAAACCGTTGTCTTCCTTGTCTCACCTGGTTTGGTGTAGAGCAGAGATTTAGTACACCTGTGACACATGTGTACATTGCAGGGAGAGAAGTTCCAGTAGGCTGTACATGTCCAATCAACACACAATGCAGTCTAGTGTTGTTTACCTTCATACTCTCTTGAATCATCAGTTCTTATTCGCTGAGATGGTAAGGAGTCTTCAGATTCAGGTGCTTCATGTCTTTGGCAACTAAATTCATACGGAACGAGGGCGCACACATGCACACAGCATTACATAATACTACAGTGATTAATTCACATGCAACAATCTCTCACCTGCAGGACTCAACGAATACCAGAAGTAAACCAGCAAGCTCTCCAAAAGACGACACCTGCCACTGAACCTTTAATCGCCAAAGCCTACTATAGATGTCTTGCGACAGCTTAATAGTCTTCATAACACTTGTTGTGCATTTGCGGCGACGTTCTGCCCCTTGACGTGCACCTCCATGGCTTCTCTTCTGAGATACCGAAGTCATATCGGTGACAACTTCCGGGAATCTTGTCCATCACGTGCGGCTAGCAAAGGGCCCGTTTTCACCGTAGAAAGTAACCGTTCGAAGTCGAAAACAAACTCTATACTTGCTCTATATTTACAAAACTTATACGACGTATCAAGTCCATGCGCAATGACCTAGTCAAGTACGGCGATATCGGCTGTCAGGCACTCAAAGCACGACAAAAGTCGATCTATTGCCAAAATGTGGCAGATGACGCAATATAACAACAGGTAAAATCGCACTTGCCAACGATTCCTCGTTTTGGAGAACTTGAAAAATTTCTACCTAAATTCAAGTTTGTGGGGGCGTTTAGACGCTAGGTATCCGAGGATAAAGTCTTGACAGTGTCATTTTATGGACTCCATTTCGGAAACTGTGATTTCGACTTCTTGAACAGTTCATCGCGTTTCTCTCTGTCAGAAAGACGTACGACTTTGAAATTCAGTCCACAGCTTTTATATTGGTTTCTAAAAAATCGTCGAGTCGATTTTACAATAACGCTTCCGCTTTGCAGATATTCGTTGAAAAGGTCCCCCGAATGGGTACTCTTTGCGATCGCGTTTTTCAGTTGAACATCAACGGGCGGCAATTAAAGTAAACGAGTGCGTTATTCAGACGTTCGGGCAAAAATCGTCTCGAGGCGATTTTTAAAAGACGTTTTCAACACGAAGTTATGACACAACGAAATTGTGGTTCTAATTGCTTTACCTCTATTGCTAATTAGCAATAAAGACTTCCATGAACAAAATCGGGATGAGAAGCAAGTGTTATTATCATTGAAGCCTTATTCATATTAGTGGCATCTACATTACGCTCTACTAAAACTTTTTTCAATCCTTTTTGAATACATTATCATCTACCATTTTTTGAACTACATTATATATAGTATTATGCATTTTCGGTTGTATTTCCCCAGGATTTACGTTCATTTTATTGGCAACTAAGGCATCACAAGACTTTGCAGTATGGCTAGAGCTCTGATCAATCAACCAAACAACATCAAACTGCTCCCTGGTGTATTTAAATTTTGCAATGGCAACAACATCCTTTACATTAGCAAAGAACTTATCATTTGTCCATTACCCATCTCTGTTTACTCCAAATTCTATGATTTGGCTGGCTCCTTTTGGAACAGTAACATTACAATCTTCTGCTTTTTCTACTTCAGTATTACTTAATCTTAGATAACCAGAAAATTCATCAATAAAATAACTAACCATTCTACCGGATCCACTAGATTTATGTTTAATAACAGTCTAATCAAGCAAAGTCCATGCAAACTTTTGATCATCATTACATTGAAAAGTGGATTCATGATGACAAATTAAAACTAAATGTTTTGATTCTCATGCATTTCGTATTGTGTATGGTTGGGGAACATTCACTGCATCTGTGGACATCGGCAGTGGAAGGTGACACTCTTCAAGCTCGAGCAAATAACTTAAGGAGATCTGTCTCTCCTGAACTACAGTCTCCCTTTCATGCCCGTCTATATAAACTGCCTTGGTACCCACGTCAGTCCTCTGAAATCCTAAGTCTAGGAGAAACGTTTTAGCAGTCTCTAAGCTTATTTGTTTAGGAAAACCGGAAGGCAACGACGTGATAGGTAACATCTCACAATTAAAAAACCTGCGGAAGTCCGTTACCGTTATGTTCGGTTGTGATGCGTCAGAATGACGCTCTGACGGTCATACTTTTCTGCAAAAGACGATAAGCACAAACAAAAGACTGATTTAGCATGTTCAAACTAACCTCGTCCGAATTCAGAAAAGTCTTCGTTAGCGATGAAGTTCTGTCTCCATCTCCGTGTCGTCTGTGCTTCTTGCTTCGTAACTCAGCAGTAGTCTCGTCTGTTTCGACGACTGCAAGATTGAACTCTCGCCGGCAGATCTGAAAGACACAAAGGCACAGCGTGATCCAATCACGACGAGGAACTGTCGCGAGCCAGTCACGCATCAGCTCGTCGAATGTCTCGTCTGTGTCGGGATACAGATCCTGGCAGTCGGTAGCAGTCGTAGGGATCGCAGAAGTCTCCACAGAATCTTCAGCAGATGAAAAAGAGAACGACGGAGTGTACGTCTCGACATCACCTGAAGCGGGAGCCTGTTATTGGTCGGCAACGTCACTGGACCGCTTCCTTTTCCACTGTGAAAGAGTCTGTCCGCGATTCTTGAATGCGTCTTGCTTGTAACCCCTACGCGAATGCTGCGGATCATCCATAACTCGTAATGCAAATGGCGACTGTTTTGCGAGGTTACGGCTAAAATGCTAATGTTTCTGGGGCGGCGTTAATTATGTCAGCCGATCAGCCATTAACCACGCCTATTCGTTAGCCATTCAACACGCTGCATTTGTATCTTCTTTCCAGAACGTTCCATAGTCCTATAATAGTTAATCCTCCTTGGAGCACAGAAGCTGCAATCATCTCTCCTTCAACTTTATAGAGATCTCCCATCAGGGCATCCATATTCTGCATTGGCAGATATCGGCCAGGCCGCCCGTTGAAGAGTCAAACACTTACTGTTTGAGTAACTGGACTCTTCAAAAGCAGCTAAAAGAATTAACGCTTAATACTCCTTTGTCAAAAACAGGCTCATTCTCCAATCTAACTCCTAGATTTCCGTTGTGGTGAAATTGATTTTCCTCAAAGAAGGCAATTGCATTAGTAAGTTTGTCATTTCGTGAGACTCTCAGTCTCATCCAAGTCCGAATAGATAATTGTCCATCTATACATAAATCTACCGCACATGACCATAACCGTAAAACGAACATTGAAGTACTTAGACAGAAGCCTTTGCTTAATTTTATGGCATCTGAGAAAATGGACATTCTTCTTGCACTCCTCAGCCTTATCTACAAGAAGACTCTTTAGATTACTTCCTGTTATTAGAGTGCTCTCATTAATACTACAAAGCATCAGCCTTTCTAAGCAGCAGAGAAAATTCTCCGTCTGTCACATGTACAAGACATCCCTACTTGTACTCTTTGAAGTTCGTTAATGTAGCTGAATAGTGAGAACCTGGTACTGAACTTTCAACATCTGCTCTGTACAATGGGCACAGAGTTGTTCACATATTTTATGATATATGCGCAGTATCTCACAAGATAATAGAGGTTGTTCAACTCAGTTTTTCCAGATCCTCCACACTCTTCACTTCTGACAACTTCAGCTGTAAAACATCTGCTTCCCTTCTAGGTAACTTTAGAGACTCATCTATAAAGCTAACAGTGAAGTCTCGATCATCTTCCTGGTAGCTACCATGACTTGTTGCCGGTGACTTCAGGAATGGAGACACACTAATAATCTTTAGTGCATATGTGAATGCCAGAGGAGATGGAACCGTATTCTTCAATCTCACACAAATTAAAAGGTTTTCCAAGCAATGTTATGTTGGTCTTGAAGTTAGTAAAAATTTTGTGACCATCATTAAGCAATTCCTCATGTACCCCAAGTACAGATTTCATTACCATAATCACTCCTGTTTGCACAGGCTTCCAATCACCGCGGTCTCCAGCCTTTGTAATGTTGAAGATGTTAGTCATAGACTTAAATAAGTAATTGCCTCTCTGTTCTAGTTAGAATGTAAACGACTTTTAAGTCTATAACAGGATGTCGATCATATTGACATACGGTTAACCCAGTGGTTGCAAACCTAAAACACCATGCCATAGTGAGGTTGTCATTAATTCTTTAATACTTTGTCCTTTTTTACTAGATTCCTCAATTCTGAACTTATTGAATTACTAAGAAAGTTAAATGCCCTTCAGACTTTCATTTTGCAAAGTGTGGTGGCGTCAGGGTCGTTGGAGTTCGCTTAAGTGCCAGGTTAGTTCACGGTCTTGGCATTGTACCATAGTCATTGGTATGCAATGGTCTCCTTCAATGAAGCCGTGAAACTGTGTAATGATCAGGTATGGCTTGCAGTCAATGCAGATTCCAAATATATGAGGCAACCCAGGATGAGTTAGAGACATCAATAAAGCACCCTCTTTCTCCACTGCATCTTTACTCACAACAGATTCTTTTATAGACTTCACAGCAACATAGACTCCTCGATATATTCCTAGATAGCAATTACTGAATTTCCCTGATCCAATTTCTTTGTAATTACCATGTGCAGTGCTGATGTCTTTTCTATTGAGCTTGGGTACCTCAACTGGAATGCCATGATCGACAAAAGTACTGACAAACCCACGTGTTAGTGCTTTCTTGCCAAACGTGGCTGTCTTCAGCTGAACATCATGTCTGGCTAGTCTGAGTCTTTCAACTTCATCTTGATGTTTCTGAGCTACTTGCTCTGCCTCGTGCCTTAATCATTTTACTTCTTGGAGTTCAACCAAAGCACTTTCTTTCTTTACTTCCTCCAGTCGCTGTAACTGGGCACGTCTCTTTCTTCTGCGTGATTTCTGTGCCTTTCTGTCCTCTTTAGTGTGTTTCCGCCAACGTTCTTTCCTTGCAGAAGTAGACATCTAAAAATTGAACTATTAATTTGACATACGTATTAGGAACGTATCATGCAGTCACCCTAAATTGGGGCCCTTTGCACTTTTACCACTACACATTGACAAGCACTTACTGTTTGCTGTTTCCTGTCGACTACAACCGGAACTCCAGGATTTGTCTCCATACGTATCTCAAAGTGCTGGAAATGCTGCAGCTTGGTTATCAACCTAGAATCTTAGATTTAAGTACCGCGCAGTGTCAACTCTACACGCACTAGTAGGTGTAAAACTTTGCACCAAGGTGTAAAACACAAACAGGGGTCTAGATAGCACTTGAAGGTGTAGCTAGAGCACTTCATTTCTAACAGTGTAGCAATAGTTACTTAGTTCCATACTCACAGCGCCTCTTTGTGATGCAATTAACACCAAATAGGAAGACGAGTGCCAACACCCTTCAAGCGCCTAGAGTGCACTCAATTTAGTGTTCTTATCATGGTGCATTATTTCGAACCTTTTGTACGGTGTTCTTGGGACGTTTCAGTATCAGCAACTTGATAGTGTTTACGGAACACTAGTACGGTAATTGGTGTCACACACGACCTCTCTAGACATTGCTTGCCCACTCCTCGATTTGGGTGACTTTCTGCATGTATTTACAGAGCGATGAAAGTGTGCGTAAAGTATTGACTCTGAGTGCAGAGTGAGTGAAATGTGTCGTATCCCTTCCTACAGCATCCAGTGATTTCAATGACGGGATATTAGCGAGATAAGTAAGTGGAAACGAGACATGAATAAGTGCAACATCCGTTGTTTAGTTTGCAATAATGCACGCGCTCACAATGAGGCTAGGATAATTGGAAAGTTAATTGCCGAAAGGTGCCCGGATTGTCATCACTTTCACTGACTTCGAGGAAGCGAGACAATGATTGCAAAGCGTTGCGATGCGTCTAAATAACCAGAATTGATTGCATAGCTGTTTTGTAAATTGGCATAAATCCATAAACTTGCTTGCAGACAAACTTTAGTTGGTGACCAATGGCCAATAGAAATGCATAGGAAAGGCAGGTACATGTCGTATGTCTTTGTCAGCCGGTTATATTCAATCGATTGTCAGCCGACGCTACTAAGAATAGCAATAACTGATTTCTAAAGTGACTAGACTTGTTGGACTGCAGTGGTAATGCTGCTTTTGCTCAAGCTTCTGGCGCCTCTTTCTTGCAAGATCTTGTAGCGCTCAAGATCCCGCGAGAAATGGGTTGGTCTAACCAAGTATGTCTTATTTCTTATATTCTTACGTATCTGTTTGACCAGAAACTGCACATTTGCAGAAGTAGTGATCGGATATGTCCATACTTATCTTTCGATTCCAAATAATCGGAGGTCTTGTATTACATGAAGATGACATTCTATTCTTTTCAAACTTAACAGTTGTGTAGAACAACTAATACCATCGATAGAAATACAATTAGAATGAAGAGCACCTTGATTTGGTGCCATCTCTACCAGCCTCATGAAGACATTGCAATTTGTTAGTCTTCTCCAGCTAAAGTATATATGGAGATACTTATACAGTGCAAAGACAATTGTCACAAGTTGCAAATATATATATATATATATATATATATATATATATATATATATATATTATGTCGCTGCACGTATACACAATTAGATACATCAAGCAATTAGTATAAATTTGCTTCAGTATCAGTACCAAAAGCAGACAAACAGCTGAGACCAGAACACGGCAATATATACATATATTTGTAACCACAATTAACATAATCTATTTATTTTCCGTAATCTCTACCTACAGGTACAAGAAATCCCAAAATAGAGGGATAACTATTATTGCAAGGAATTATAATACATTTTCTTATGATGTCAATGCATTGAATAACCACTAGATCATCGACTTCCTCCACAGGAAGGTAGTGCTAAGCTAGGCATTTATCACGACATATCTTCCTTATAAAGGCATTACTAGACGATGAAGCCTCTGCAGATATTCATTTTACGCTGATGCACTAGTTTTACCACAGCAAATGCCTTAGCATTATAGAAGAAAAATTTTGCAATATATTTAAATACCCTCCTATTATTGACTGTCACTTTAACAAAGCTGCTACACGTTGCATCCATTCGCTGGTAACTCTGTCTGTGGAAGACTTCATGCTTGATTGTAGCTCTTGCTGTTGTCTTCGCTAGCTCAGTAACTGTTGCAATGGCAAATCCTGTAAGTTCTTGTTTTTCTCTCCACGTTAAACTCTCTTGAGCCGTAGAAAAAAGAAACTCAATGTTTGGTGCCACTTGTAGAGTGTTGTTTTCTATACAGTTGCACGCAGTTATAATTCTTACATGACCCATATTTTAGAAATTATATTATTTACATACCTGACAGATTGATGCCTACAAAGGCGCAAATGACTGTAAAGTTGTCAATGACATCATGCAATGATAAATTGGCACCTTGACAACTGCTGCCTTAGAAGAAAGTTATTAACAATCTGAAAGACAGCAAATCAGCACAATTTATTTCGTACAAGTCCCTCAGACTCATCATAAAATGGGTAGCTAGCTAGTATATATGCATCAAAGCAATCCCTGATCTCCTACATTCTTAGTGCCCGAGTACAGATACCCAATTTTCTTTAGCATATTCTCGAACGGAAACATAGAATTGCACCACCAAGGTCCTGTATTTAACACCTGTTCGGATAAATGAGTGAGACTATGAACATTCATTGTCATGGCAGAGAAACCTAGCAATAGAGATAATCAAAAACATATTAGCTAGAAAAAACACTTACATATTACTGAACATAAAGAGACTCCATTTTATATACAAAAAATCCAAAAAATGCCTCTTAATTTTTATTTCATTTTCGGTTGATTCTGACAACAAAATGGTGATTGCAGTGATCAGAACAACGAAATCGTGAAAGTGATCAACTGGCAGATATGGTTGAACCAATGGAAGTATGAAGTATAGCATAACATCATGGAACTCTTTTGCTATACAGATGTGGCACAATTGATAAGAATTATGAAACACACGCAGTCACATGCATGCACGAGCGTGCACACACACACACACACACGTGCAAACACACACACACACACACACACACACACACACACACACACACACACACACACACACACACACACACACACACTAACACAGGCACATAAACAACAAACACATGCACACAAACACACAAATACACACTCCTGTATGCCATATTTATTACACCAAGCATATCTACATATAAAGTTACCCTAATGCTTCATGTCTTCAAGAGATCTAGGTCTTCTTCCAAAGTCGTGGGGAACACAAATTCTTGTCAGCTGAACATCAATTTCACGTTGATGTCTTCCAATGTAAAATGCTTCGTGGTGAAATTCCGATGAGAACCAAAAGAACAGTGAACGCTTGAAAACTCCTATATGCAAGGAAGCAATGCCAATATGTATTAGAATACTTATACCTCGAATGGTTACATGACCATCTTCAAAACTTAGCCAGTATGTTTTGCAATGTTTTAAAATGTTAGGGGCAGGCTGCATCTTCCTAATTCCTCTCTTTACGCTAACTGGCAACTTTATTCAGAAATAAATGAATCATTTATACTGGCTTAGTTTAAAAGTTGGTGACGTTAAAAAGGTATTAGAATATTAATCAATAATATATATATATATATATATATATATATATATATATATATATAATATAATATAATATATTTTTTTTAATAACCGCCCAATGGACGGAACACTACTGAAAAACACCACTACAAACACTTGCTACAGACAAAACATCTAGATGTTCAGTTATCATGCGAGAGTTGTATTGCCACAGTTTCACAGACAGTTGTTCATGAAGGTTAGTAATAGCTCGGCTGAAACTGTGACCTGTAGACAGAGTAGACTTCTTGGCAATAGACTTCAGCAGTTCAAGACTATGTTCTGATCAGACTCCATATGACTCAACAACCAAAGGATAGAACAAGCAACCATACGAGGAAACATTTGAGTCGTGGCGTTCGTCTTTCTCCATTTCCCCAGCTTGAGCAGCAGCACCAGCCTTTACAGCTGCATTGATGACATGTGAGGGAGAAAATGAATTTCGCACTGAGATATCAAAGTAAGCAGCCTTTCCGTTAGAGAAGTCGGGATGAAAAACATCACCTGGTCTGTCCATGGATTGAGAAGAACACCGCTGCTCTCTTCGTACCCCAGAATTATCCACAAGCAACCAGTGATAGACGGTGTCACATAAGGCGTCATGTCGTCTGATTCGCAGAGAGCTGCTACAGCCAAGTGCGTGGTCACCAAAGACATCTAAAATATGGCCACAGACACAGCGAATTGAACGTGGGGGAGGTGAAAACACTGGAACTCCTAAGCGCAAACGCAAAGCAGTCACGAATTCACGCGGGGACATGGCCAGGCTGAGATTTGGGTTAGGGATTGCCCTCAACCAAGCCCCCACATGAGGAAATGTGACAGCATTAAAACGCGCTTGTTCTCGCAAACTACAAAGAGACGACCTAACGCTGGATTTCAAAGCGTCATCTAAAGCTCGTTGAATTGAATGTTGCGTGGAATTAACAGATAGCGCCGTACTATTAGGTGGTAAAATATCCGCCAAACACTGCCGACATTCCAATTCGCCAGGGAAAACGGAAGTAGGACACATACTATCTGACCCATCAGGTGGAGAAAATGGCATTGAAGGAGTGAAGAGCAGGCGGAGAGACAAAGTCCGATATATATATATATATATATATATATATATATATATATATATATATGTCACTCTGTGCTCAATTAATACATTCAATGACTGCATGCATATAGTCAATTGGTACATCATCTGGAACACTTAGTAAGTGGCAGAAAACTGACTTACTCTTTACTCCACACACCTTTAACAAAAAGCCGGTTTAATTAGCTACGAGCGTAAAGAAGGACACCACAATGAGTGGTGGAATGCTTCGCGAGAAGCTCACTCTAAACGGGCTGAATTGACTTCCGTTCTGTCTGTCAGTATGTTTGTACCTATCTATCTATGTTTGTTTGTTTGTAAGCGTGTGTCACGCTCGGGGAGTTTGTTTGTAAGCGTGTGTCACGCTCGGGGAGTTTGTCGAGCCAATCAGCAATCGTTTTGGGATGCAAGCGTAGGTGACGTAACAATCCAACGCCTAAACAATGGCCTGACGTAACAATCCCGCGCATAATGACCAGTGACCAATCGCCGGTGAGCATTCATTAGCGTCCCAACTTTACGAAGATGAGGAAGCATTTGAGACAAGCGACTAGAACAGAACGTTCTGAAGACTTTACAAGGTACTTGCAGTTGAATGACTCGACTTTTCACTTTGTAAACGGTGTTGCGAAGAAAAATAATTTTTTTGTCATGTTTTGCAGCTGCACGAAACGCAGAAAAACAGAAGAGACAGCAGGCTTTACAAGGTTTTCTACCTCAACGTGACTGCATGTTTAGAAAGGTCCTACGAAAGAGATTTCGTGTTTTGCAGCTGCACGAAAGAATCAGCTGAAGTGGCGGTAAGTACGCGGTCGGCAGAAACGCATGAATCGCAAAGCTGTATAGAAGTGGCGAATGCATGCCAAGCTTCGCCCTGTAGATCGCTGTCAGCTCCGTTGGACGTTGATTCGGAGGATGTTGGGCATTGCCTAGAGGTCGCACCTATAGCTATGAATGATAGCTGTAGTAGCCTGACTGACGTCGAGGTCTTTGATGTACCGGTCAGTCTGGGTGGTTCTGACCTCGGCAAAACTCTTAGTCCTGCCAGTGCAAGTCGCTGGCAGTCGATTGATGATGGTGCGACAGTGACGCGTGATATCTATACAGTTGAAAGTACCGTGCAATCTACGTGTACCAGTGTACTTGCGCGCGTACAGATGCATGATGTATCTGAAAGCATAGCACTTTTAGAGTGTTTGACATGTAAAAGTGGTACGTGTACATGTCGTGATACGTGTATGTCTTTGCATCACCGTGAGTCACCAAAATCCAAACGGCGACGTCTTGATCGTGAACGCCAACGACGTCGTCGTGCGAGCGAAAGTGAACTCGAAAGATCTAATCGTCTAGATTGCAATGCCGAGAATCAGCCTCGTCGTCGTTCGCGAGAAAGTGGCATGCAGTCGCACACGACGAAAGCTCAGAGAGTAGAAACTGTTGACGATCGTCAACTCCGTTTGAAGCTTCAAACATTGGTACTGCATGTCGCCAATAGCCGGACTCCTGAGAGTGAGGAGAAGCGCTCCACTAGGCTTGAAGCGGTTGCTAGACAGGTCGCTAGAAGACGAGCTCGTGAAACTGACGAGGAGCGCGTTGTCAGGCTTCAAACGGTGTCTGCGCGTAGTGCCGCTAAGCGAGCTCGTGAAACTGACGACGAGCGTGTAGTCAGGCTTCAACAGATGGCTACACGTGATTCCGATAGACGAGCTCGTGAAACTGACGAGGAGCGTGTAGTCAGGCTTCAACAAATGGCTACACATGATTCCGATAGGCGAGCTCGTGAAACTGACGAAGAGTGTGTAGTCAGCCTTCAACAGATGGCTACACGTAATTCCGATAGACGAGCTCGTAAAACTGACGAGGATCGTGCTGTCAGGCTTCAAGCCGTGTCTTCACATGTTTCTGATAGACGAGCTCGTGAAACCGATGAGGAACGCACTCTCAGGCTAGAAGCGATCTCTTCACGTGTTTCTGAAAGACGAGCTCGTGAAACTGACGAAGAGCGTGTTGTCAGGCTACAAGCAATGGCTACACGTGATTCCTATTGACGAGATCGTGAAACTGACGAGGAGCGCACTGTCAGGCTTCAAGCGATGTCTGCACGTGTTTCTGACAGGCGAGCTCGTGAAACTGACGAGGAGCGTGCCGCTACGCTCTGATTAGTCGCTGAACAGGTCTCTACTAGACGAGCCCATGAGACAGTAGAAAAACTAGCGAACGTAAAGCATACATGTCTCACCAAAAAGCTAGGCGACGATCAGTAGAGACTGATACTGAACGCTCAGCGAGACTAGAGCAAGATGCCGCTAGCAAGGCAAACAATCGCATTTGTGAATCGCACAAGCAAACGGAAGTGCGTCGAAGTCGTGACATTGCACGTCACAATCGCAAGCGCAGACGCGATAGCACAGCCGCGGTACCGTGTACTGATGATATCGCCGGTATTAGTACAAAAGTAGACTTTTCTTGGCGTAGTTGGAACACGAACGCCTTCAAGCAGAAGGTACAAGCAAATTTGGTTCGCTTTCATCGCGAAATTTCTACGTTGCATTTCTCGGAATGTGACGTTTCTCGTGAGGCGTGGCCTTCGATGAAAGTTTGCGTACAAGGTGAGTTGTCTATATGTAATCGTTGCCAGAGAGACAAGAGCCTTCCTAAATTGTTCCCTATCGTGAACAACGCGATACCGGGGCCGGTACCAGAATGTCTCGCTCGGTTGTCGGTTGTTGAAGAAATGCTCATCGCTCAGATCATGCCGATGATGCAGACCTACATTTTACCGTACGGTCAGTACGGATACAAAGGGCACGTTATCTGTCTACCGCAAGACGTTCAGTCTGTAGCTACCGCGTTGCCACGTACTGGACGGTCGGTAAGTGTGGTCGTCATCAGGCGAAAGTGTAAGTCTGGTGGTCATCGAGATTTCGCGTCTGACGTGCTGTAGTATTGGAAGCTCTTCGTTGGCTCATACGCAATAACCGTTACTATTTTAACGTAACGATAGACTACGACGTCGTAGACGCGTTGCCAGAAGACGGTACGTTGTCCGACTTGCAAGTGATTGAAGACGATGACCTAGCAAGACTAGACCCTAACGATGACGCTAACGTAGACGAGCAATCTCAGCAAGAAGGCTCGTCTGATGATGAGGACTTGCCACTGCAGCGAACAGTGCTTCTTCGGCTAGGTACGGGTAAGTGTGAGAACGATATCATTCGCGATTCGGTGAATGAAGGTGCCCGTACGTGTAGTGCACGTGTCGCGCGTGCGCAGTCATCCGTATCTGGTTAGATTGTAAATAATGACAGGCGATGGCTATTGTCGTCGATTGGCCCGCTATTACCAATCAGTTGATCGACGAGTTTAATTCGGAAAGTTACTGGAGCAGAGCGTTTCCTACTCTGTTTCCGACGGGTGCTGGTGAGTATCTGGCGCCAAGACAGCGACGGCTAACGCTCGGTCAGTACTCGAAGCATCTCATTCACTATCGTGACGGACTGTTTGCGCAGCATCCCAGATTTCGTTACTTTGCACTGAACACCATGATGAGATGGCGAGCTCTCGAGACAGGCCGTGTGTTTGTCAAACAGAGAATTGGTGAAAACCATCTGAGCGTGGAAGAACTGAAGGAGATGGTTAATCGAGGTAAGACTTCGTTTGCATCTCGAGTAATGAGGTTTAGTAGTTCTTTGCATGGAACTAGACAGTACTGGTGTACTCAAAGACTAAACCTAGCGGCCATGCAAGAGGCACTAGGCATGTCAACTATATTCTTTACGCTTAGTGCTGCTGATACTCAATGGCCAGAGCTTCAGGACTTGATGCGTCACTATCGGCCAAACGCTAACCAAGACAGGGGCAGTGAGAGAATAAAGGCGGTCATTGAAAATCCTCATTTGACCGATTGGTTCTTTTTGCACAGAGCAGAAAAATTTATTCGATACTTTTTGCAAAACAGTCTTGGCGCTGTAGATTTCTGGGCACGCATTGAGTATCAGCACAGAGGGAGTTGTCATTTGCATGGTGTGGCATGGCTGGCCGATGCTCCACATTCTGATAAGATAAGTTCAGAGTGGGCATGCATGCACAGAGAATCCGAGTCGAGTGAAGCCGAAGCCACTAGCGAACAAATGAGAAGGGTAGAGGACATTGCACAGGAGGTGTATGACTTTGCTAATGCCCTGGTAACTACGTGGAATCCCACGTTGAATTAAACGGGGGAGGGTCACATGCCTCGAGCAGAAATGCACCTCTGTCACAAACGACATAGAGATGTGACCGACGAAGAGCAGGATTATGCTGAACTAATAGCCAATGTGTAGAGGCATACGAAATGCTCAACGACTTACTGTCCTTGCCGTGCTGAACGTAAGAAAACCTCTGCCCTAGCAGAAGACAACGATCGTGGCAGTGAAAACGAGCTACAGTGCCGTTTTAAGTTTCCCAAAGTCTTGTCAAGTAGAACACATTTTGAACTACAAGACAAGCAGCCAGAGCTTGTTACGCGGCGAAATGATTCTCGCATTAATGGGCATAACCGGGGTCAATTGACATGCTGGCGGGCTAATGTTGACATGCAGGTGTGTGTCAATGCAGAAATGGTGTCTAAGTACATGACCAAATATGCCAGCAAGAGTGAAGGCATGTCTGAACCTCGAAAATAGACTTTCGAAGTTATAGTAGATGACTTGAAGGACGATGATCATCCAAAGAAAGCCGTCCAAAAGCTAATGACAAGGTCTGTAGTAGAGCATGACTACTCGGCACAGGAAACGTGCCATCACCTTATGGGTGAGAAGTTAGTAGTATGCAGTAGAACGAGTTTACATGTAAACGATGATGGTCAGCGTGAAGTCGATGTGGCACAAGATAAACAGGCTACAATTTCAAGTGCCATGGACCACTACGTAAACAGGCCAAAAAGTAACGAATTTGAAAATCTCTGCTTCGATGACTTTGTCACGCAGTATGATTTCAAAAGGACGGGGCGTCTTGTCAAACGCAACAAAAAGGCTGTCATTCGTTACGTTCCTGAAGTAAAGGCTGCACTTCCAAATGATTTGGAAAAGTATGAAACTTACTGCTCTAGGCAGCTGGTAAAATATAAACCGTGATAATGGTATGCCAGCATCCCATATACGTCCTCTAGTTGACATGTCACTCTGTTCTGCATGACTGACTTCCGGTTGTTTAGGGCTTGAACCCAGTTCAGTTGTGTCATACTTTTTGTTCAGCTCGAGACCTTGTAGATCACTCTGTGACACAGATGTAGCCTTATACAGAGGAAGAACATGAAGCTGCTCATCATTGTCAACTGAAGACTTGTCTGTCTCACACTTAATGGTGCCGACTGTGCTTTGGGTTACGCTATGATTCACTTGAAGTTGTGAAGCGTCTCCGAATTTTTCACTTTCAGATCTCGGAAGTTTGAGTCTGTAAACAGACGCATTTAGCACAATTACCGCAGTCTAGACTAGCTAGCACATGGCAGCAAATGGTTGTGCTTGTTTACCTATCGAAAAATTTTAGAATAATGTAATTAAAAATACTTCTTTTAATTGTTCATGTAAAGATCTACTATCGCGATTGCAGTCTCGTAACAGCCCCTGCAACTGTATGTACGACGTGTTTCCGGTCCCGATGTTGGTCATCCTCGAACTTTCATCTGTCTGTTGCGTGGTGAAGTACCAGGCATTTTCACAGTAGGCCTAGTGCATATCGAGCAAGTTGAAGAGTTAAAATTTGTCTTCAAGTTGAGCTCGCAAAAAGCTAAATTCGAATGCGCTTCACAACTACATTAAAAACTACTAAAATCTACAGACATAGGCGCCGCACTGTCATAGGCTCTAGAGCTACACACTAGAGCGTCTACTTCGATATTTCATCGCTAGGGATACATCTTAATTTTTTATGACACGCCACTAGTATCAGAGGAGGCGATCGCCTCGTCAACCTTATCCTGGCTACGGCCCTGCTTTTAAGTTGACTAAAATAATGCGTAGAACCAGAAAACTTGCCATCACAATTCGTTACACGAGCTACAACAACCCTGTTGGATCGAATTTACCTTCGTTACGCTGACGAGAGCATTGGACGTCTTTTCCATACAAAATTTAACACCCCGATATATCGAAACTGGTCAAAATGAGGTTGAACGCACAAAAAAAAGAATCTAATCACACCAGACTGTTCGCGATCTGCGTAGCCTTGCTTTCTCTGCACGTTCGATCAATGCGAGCTCGCAGTAACCGTTGCTCACTCGTCTAAAACAGCAGGGGCGTATCTTGTTGCTATGAAGACAACTTGACCGTTAGCCCGTTGAGTATCTACTAACATTAACAAATGATAAAGTTTGGAACGTTTTAACTGAAGTCTATATGTAACATTTACGTCAGGAATTATAATGATTACATTTTGTCAGCAGGAGATAGCGCCCTTATGTCAACAGGAAATTGGTACTAGTAGCAATAACAGTTGCAGGCACGAAACCAAGGGGGTTACGTTTTTTCCAAAGGGCTTTGTTCAACGAAAGATTCCTGTTTGAACAGAAAATATGTAAGTTAATCTATTGCTTGGTTTTTCCGCAAATTATGCACATCGAAACCATAAAAACTGCCACCACAAAACATGTCATTGTTAATTTTGCATACTCCCACATATTCCCGCTAGTAAAATGATTGTCTTTACCAAGAGTAGTGGGAGATGAGTATGATTGCTTTACATCGTTGAATAGAGGAGATCTAGCTATGATCAAGGTAAAGCATTGCTGTTAGGTTAATAAAGTAGCGTACAGTACCAAGCAAATGGCGAGAGTATTGGTACAAAACAAAGTCTCAAAAGGAGCCCAGTTTAAAATTGGTTCATAGACCATGTCTCGCTGCATTTTAGGTGCGTTAGAAGCACTTGGTACAGTTAAATCGAAAGTATTAATTTCCAAACGATGACACAAAGTACCGAATAAGCGTAATACGAGGAATCATCTGAACAACTTGCACTTCTCTGTTTTTATGGCTGCTGGATTTTTGCAGGAAGATAATGGGCCTTGTATCTTTCTTTTTATTTCTGTCTACTGACAACTGAATGAAATTAATTATACCGCAATAGCGATCGACGACGGGTGCATAAAAGGCCAAACACGTAACGTGTTTATCAACGTAGAGCGGTGTACGTGGAATAAAGTAACGTAATATTCTATTTTTATATACAGTAGCATTTTTATTAGTCTCCTCGCATACGCTCTTTGTCCAGTCACTGACGTCAAACATGGAATCTTTCGTCACATTTAAGCAGTGGAAACCTCGTCTTTACTGCTTCTTCTTATATCTCGAAGACAAAGGAGAAACCACAAGGAATGATAATGTGGATTAGAGATAGTTTCCAGTGCAGGCAGGATCTAGGATAATACACTTACCGAGCCCTAGTCAATGAGACGAGAAGGACCGACAACGTCGTACAAAAACTGATACTTGCGTATGCGGTCAATAAAACTCCTGTCTGCATCCATCTTAGAGCAATATAATGCGCATGCTGAGGAGAATCACCCACGCAATTCTCAACGATTGCAAAATTGTTTACATCAACCGAGACAGTTGAATGCACCTCAACGTCTTACGTTACGAAATTCAATACGATACGATACTATACCGAAGGTAGCAGTGTAAATGATATTGTATAACGTTAATTCGCCTTATGTTGCGTTACGCAACCTAATCAGCCTTAATCCTTGCAGTTGCAATTAGGTAAGACGCTGTCGCAAACAGATGTCAATCTCTGACTGTGATGGTGTTGAAGTCTCTTCCGATTATACTTCCAATTAATAAAATTAAACTCTAGACCATCGTCACTCTATCTTTCTCCATTGAAGTCACCGCCGTGGCTTAGTGGTTAGCGACAATGGCTACCACTCCATGGTTTGGGGGTTCAAACCCCAGTGACGACAGTAAATTGTGAAACTTGTCTGTCTTTCTTTCTCATGTTTCTCTAGCTTTATCCATGAGACTATGACTCGTTTCAGTTGTTGGGGAGTTTCTTTGGTCTGGCGAACGGTCCGTTGACGATGACGTCCGGTTCTTTCCTGGTGGTCGTTGATATCCACTAGGTGTGCTGTATCGAGTACGCGGTCACCGTAATGCCTGCAATCTATATCGAATTGGCTAGTCATTGATTGCCGTATGGACTACACGGAAACATGTACCCCGCTGGGCTCACCTGCCGGGTTGGTGGGCGCCCAGATAGGGGTAAAGACGCCACTTGCCCATTATGGAGGGGCATAACGACACTCCATTGATGTCAATATATTTTCATGATATGAACAATAAAATTGTATTTGTACGTAAGAGTGCCATGTATATTCAAAATTTCATATTCCTAATTCTGTATACAAACGTTTTAGGCAGAGGTGTCCTATACAATTCGAAGTTAAGAGTCCATCCAAATGTTAAGATATTCGGACAGGTTGAAATTAATATTTTCGGCCGATCGTGCAGACGATACGCGTCGAGTATACGAGGAAATAGTACTTTAGTTAGCGTTTATAGACATGGTGTCAACATATATCCGTCAACCAATAGCTGAACCTTTCTTGTGCAAATAACAAACGAAATTTTATTTGTAATTTTAAAAGTGATCGAGGCAGACAGCGGAATATACAAGATTAAAGACAATGTTGACAACACCTTTCTGTTTACAATAATTGACATTGAAGGTTAGTAGCTGCAATATATATAACCTTACTGAGTGCTAGCCATGGTTGACAATTCACGTCATTTCAGTTCCACCAAACACAGTGGTCGCAGCTACAAAGGATGTCTCGAAAAGTTTTACTGACAACAGAACAATTGTTTAACAATCTGCTCTAGTGTACCACCAACCATCCTTTGCTTGGTACAAAAACGGAGTTATTATAAATAAACTGTCCGATAAGCACAAAATTGTCGACGGCTATTTTACGAGTTATCTGATACTAAAAAGCAAACCCGATTATTCAAACTGGTGACATCTACAACTGCGCTGCTATTAATGAGGCTGAAGAAAGTACAGCAAGTTTTAAAGTGACATCTAAAGGTGCCAAATATTGTAGGCTCTCATTTAACGTCAAATTTGTATGTGACCTGATATTGCAGTGAAGGATGGGTGGATAGAGTCTAACAGAGGGTCTCAATGCACTGCTTCTTGTGGTTCAGAACCTGATATCAGACTTGTACAACGGCAGTGCGTAAAGCGCCAACCAGGATGCAAAGAACAATCAGTCTACACACAAACGTGCCAAGCGAACATTTCCTGTCCGTTTCATGGTATCCATCAAACTATACATGTCACAAGCAGCATTTTATATATTGTCATTGTACTATAAATATACAATAGCTACAACGGCAGTCCCGACAACTTGGATGTCATCTCGGAACAACCAGAAAACGACAGGTATAAAAAATTTTATAATTATTTTAATATCACAACTTTTAAGAAATTATGTATAAAAATAAATATGTATAAAAACTATATATATACAGACACACACACACACACACACACACACACACACACACACACACACACACACACACACACATACACACACATATATATTCCCTGTACAACTGCCTATGGGAGGACCACTGAGCAACAAACTGCATACAGAGAACATCCCAAAAAAACAGTTTGCGAGTGCACAACATTTTAAAGTTAATATAAATTTTGATGTAGATAGTCAGAAGGTTGAAAAACAGTAAAATGACAAGAGAAGTCACCAAAAGGTGGCACCAAAGTTGACAAGGCACAGACGCCGAAGAAGAGTGCTATTGCAGAAATCATTGACAGAATCAGAGACAAACTGACTGGTAGACTAGAAACAGAAATAATAGAAGAAGGTTGATAGTCAAAGAAAAAAAACATAAAATTACAAGAAGATTTCCCAATATATATATATATATATATATATATATATATATATATATATATATATATTTCTATAAATATTTTTTACAGTAGCGCCCACAGCTTCCGCGACCACTTGGATGTCAACTCAAAGCACTTATGAAAAGACAAGTAAGCTGATATCTAAAACACTTTAAGATCGGGGAAATTTTGCATGCAGTTATATTATTATCTATAATAACTGTTTACAGAAACATCGACCGTTCCCACGACAACAATGATATCATCTCAAAACACTCTTCAAACTACAAGTATGTTGTTATTTGATCGCAAACGTTACGTTTAGTTCATTGTCAAACATTAAAAATAGAAGTATGTCTGAATATTGTTCCATATGACTATGTAACTACTCCAGTTCCATCACAAAAGTTTACTTACATATCTACTCCAGGCACAACGTTAGCAAGTAAGTCGATAAAAATTTTCAAAAAAGATTGGGATTTTTACGCTATTCGTCTATACTGCCAATTTTCATTTAAAACCAACCATGAAATTCAAGCTGCAGAAGTTGTCTAATTGCTGTTTTACAGAAACTGAAGTAGTGACGCACACTAGAAAATCAACTCAAATTTATCAGACGACCGGAAGTACGTTATTTTATTAATTTCTGAAATTCTGAATTTTACTACTCTATAAAATTTCTTGGCATGCCACAGAAGACAATACGACAACTATGGATTCTTCATATATTTTGGTTCTTATTAGCAGTCTAAGCTCCACAAAGGCAACATATGGTAATTTGGTAAATAGTTTAGTGTATCCAAAACGTTTTAAATTATTTTATTGACTTGTTTTTAAACTCTAGACAGTAAACAAGATCTGTATCAAAGGAGACGTTGCAAGAATTTCTCTGACAATGATAGTGATCGCAGCTGGCATTCTTTCTGGAATTGTTTTCTATATTAATTGGCGCCGTAATAAAACAAAAAATACCGAACTCTGCCAGCAAAGAGAAGACGTCGGCAATCGTGCTCACAGATATGCCGAATGACAAGAGTTTACACCAGAAATCAAGTATGAGCAAAAAGGGGAAAGAAGAAAAGAAGTCAATTTGCTGGAAAATTCTTCTCTGCAGTCAGACTCAAAGCTCTGAACACTCGGGAAGTAAAGTGCAGCAAGGAAATCCATTTCGATCTACCAATCAATGCATCTACGAGAACCCTGCATATATAGCAACCAGCCCTGCGAGGGACGATGCTGAAGAAAATCCTGCTTATATTGCAATAAGACCTTTAAAATGCTATGTGGAAGAAACCCCGGCATACCTTACACCAAGCTCCGTAATGGATACTGCAAATAACATTTTTGCATACAAGGGAAAAATCTCTGCCAAAGACATAGGAGAAGAGAACCCTGCATACATTGCAACAACTCCTGTTACAGCTATTGATGGTGTAGACGTAAACTATGTATACATTGCAACAAGTCTTGTATTGGTCATAGTAGAAGAGAACACTGCCTACGTTGCAACTAGGCGTGAAAACGACAATTTGGAAAACGATTACGAGGCACCATGCCCAATATATGAAGATACCAATGATTGTTGATTAGTCCACGGTGTACCACGATTGTTGTTTTGGATTGCTACTACTTCGACAAAGTCTGATTTGAGTTGTTGTTCTAGATGTGTTTGTTGTGTAACGTTACATTTGAGATGAGTACGATACATAGGATTCAACCAATCTTGCATTACTATTGCCAAGTGTGTATGCGTGTGCAACTCACATTGCTTGCAAACAATCAATGCCTTTAGTAAGTTACGAAAATCATTTTAAAGGAATATACTAGAGATATGCGCTAGCTGCTGCTTTCGCCTTAGCTTCGCTAATGAGAAATCTCTATTGAACAAGTTGGATATTTGGGGGCTATCTCAGAGCAACCCGACAGACGTACGTTCAGAAGGTTTATAAAAATAAAATGTGACTGGCCGTTTCAAGAATTTCGTTCGCCAAGTAAAGCATTTATTGCGCGCAATTCAAATTACGTAAATCTTACTAACGTAACCACGTTTCCGGAATTGTCTCTCTGTGGTTTCTGCCGCTCTCTACGAGCGGTGGAAACCGTCATGCTACTTTCAGACTCTCCACAGACAGACCTTCTTTTCGTGTGATTTACTTTCGTCCAAAACATTCGAGAGAATTGGCGTTTTGTGAAATTCTTTGGCGTTAAAGGCAGTGGACGCGGTCGTCGATCGTGTTCTAATAGTTTACGAAGCACTCATTCTCACGCAAGAACACTTTTCGCTAACTTTCTCGATCACCGGACCTCGCTATTTCGGCTGCGCTCTACGCTGCGCATTAAAACTGCGCAGTTCTCCAGAATGTTTGTAGAATCACAAGTTCAGTATTAATTGATGCTTTTTGATATCAGACCATTTGGCATGACGGAATATGCAAGACTTACCGCTCAACAAAACAAGCAGCACACTAGTATAAAGGGAAAGTCCAACAACAATGAACGTACCTCGTATAAGTAGATCTTACAATGACAGATCGATCGGTATAAGTTACTCCGCTATATTCGCCTTTGTACACGAGAACGAGGGATGTTTCTGTGATGTGCAACGCCCATACGACTGCTCCGCGCTTCCTGGTGGATTAAGCTCCGCCCACTGCCAACGAATCAATGCGTTTACGGATGACTGCTAAGGATATATCAAGATTGCCGAATGTGAATGCAAAAAGGATTATAAAAATTTGCTTTCTTGCCGTCAGTGGTTCCTCTCTAAAGTAAAATGGAGTTGGTAGATCTGTTTCCCGCCAGACCTTGAAACAGAATTCCTCAATACAACGGCTTACCTAGAGATCGCGCTTGTGCTTGAGTATTTTTTTATCATTGTTCTTTCAATGTCCGAAGAGAAGCGTTCAGCGCGCCGTCTGACGTGTGCTACAAAGGATAACTCTTTTAATACATTCGGGATTGCAACCTTCTACCAATCAGCGGCAAAAGAAAGTAAGCAGACCGGATGCGAAAATAGGAAAGTCCACTGTAGCACACGTCAGACGGCGCCCTGAAAGCTTCTCTTCGGATATTAAATTAGAAAAAGATCAATTACCTTCCACATTCATATTCAAGAGATCATATTCATATTTTCTGACTCGGTCATTCATCCTTTTGCCACCTGTCTTCAACTCTCTTTGTCCTTGGTTGAGTGATCTTACATGTTTCAGACCACTTCTCAGAGCGAGTCAACAAGAAAGTCGATTGTTCATTATGTCTAAAGGCAATAAAACGTCTAAGTTCACAACCAAGCTAGGAAAACATCAACATATCAATTAACTTGTACAAGAAGTCACACGCAGAACTAGAGAAACAGACACACACACACACACACACACACACACACACACACACACACACACACACACACACACACACACACACACACAAACACTGCTGAGTAAATCTGACACACTGTGATGAATGCAAAGAAGATTAAACCTTTTGAAAAAATGAGAAAGACGTAGGGTTGCAGCATGAAAAAGAATAGAAACAAGATTATGTAGGGTGTGCTGTAACCTCTTTCATGAATTCACTCATACAGATCTCAGCAATACACCATTCCTACATTGCACCATTTTCCAAGGTATCATATAGTGTTTACAAAATGGTGCAATGTACGAATGATGTATTGATCAGTCTGTATGAGTGAATTCATGAAAGATGTCACAGGACACCCTAAATCTTTCTCATTATTTCAAAATGTTTTAATCTTGTAATATACAATGGGACATTGTCACACTATCACATATGAAACAATCTTACCGATAATCAGATATATCAACTTTCACTTCTTGTCGAACTGGTTTCTGCGTCATGCTGGAAACCTGCACCATCATCAGCTCCATTGCAGAAAAGCATCTGCAACCTACACACTTACAAGTGTTACAAACTAGTAAACCTAAATCCATTATATCAATTAGACCTGAATTATCAATGTCTTTAAACTCAGCCCCACATCTTTGTTCAAGTTCAATCATTCATTTCCCACCCACTTTGATTTATTGCTGCCCCATCACCAAGATCTTGTGCAAGAATCATTCCACTTCTCTATCATGCTTGCAGTAAAGATTAGCACAAAAATGCGTCCGAACTCTGAACCAAGGTAGACAATGATTCTCATCTGATTATTCTAGCAAATATGTATTGATAGATCCACATTACAGGTTAAAAGACATCCCATGCATACGCAGTGTTACCAAGTACAAGGTAGCAAGTGCTAGAATGAAATCATAAGTAATAAATAAATAAATCATAAATAATAGAATCAGAAATAGAGTGTATAGGGTTATGTGTTTAAAACTTGAGACGACTGGACATTCGTCAGGAATCAATGATGCAAGCGTGGTTCAACCAGTACTCATAATTTTCTTTCACGGTTACGTGAGGTTATAGAGGTTTAGGGAAGGTTAGATTAGATTAGTACACTGTTTACAGTTAGGCAGAGCACCCAAATTAGTCAGGGTAAGTGAACCACTCGCCACTAACAGCAGCATCCAAGTAATTAATGAATTAATATGTCATAATTACTGTGACTAAACTATATTGCTAACCATACACTATGGCACTGTTTCAGTTATGCGAAGCACCCACCTTAGTCAGGGTAAGTGAAACACTCGCCACTAACAGCAGCATCAAATTAATTAGTTAATTAATATGTCATAATTACTGTTACTAAACTACATTGCTAACCATACACTATGACACTGTTTTTAGTTAGGTGAAGCACCCAACTTAGTCAGGGTAAGTGAACCACTCACCACTAACAGCAGCATCCAACTAATTAATTAATTAATTAATATGTCATAATTACTGTTACCAAATTATATTGCTAACCATACACTATGACACTGTCTTCAGTTAGGTGAAGCACTCAACTTAGTGAGGGTAAGTGAGCTAGTCGCCACTGACAGCAGCATCCAAATAAGATAATTAATTAACTAATCATAACAATACATTAGCACCCAATCTAGTCTCACAAGTGATTCACTCAACAGAAATTGGAGTGACATATTTTTTGCTGTTCTAGTAGTACAACAATTGCTTTAAATATAATTAATTAATCTATATAAATTCCTTAAATTAATTAATTAAAATAAATTTACTTCTAATTTAAAATTGATTAATCTACTATTTATACATATTTAGTCTACAAACTCAATCATAGTAGGCCACTTCAATATGATTCTTTGTTTTCCATTTCCCGCCAGCGTCCATTTTCGGGACCGCATGCTTTATTTGACGAGGTGTCTACTTTTACGAGCACGTGACAGAATCACCTGACTCAAAATGGCGGTCGTGACTACATGAGGAATCTCCTTTCAGTACGTGTAGTGCAGGCATCACGCACGAATGCAATGTGTACATCTCGCAAAGAAGAAAGGTAACACCGTAGACGAAAACGGACAGCTAGCGTAGCCCGCGACGAGGCGCAATCCGTTTTTGCAACAAACCGCTGTCAGCAAGTTGGGAAGTTGAGCGCTATACACATGACAATTATTACTGTAAATAACGTACTTCTGCATCACGGTCTTTTTCCATAATGTCGCCGGCAATTCACGCTCAATCACTCACACGTATGTATACGGGATTCTCTGGATTGAGCCAGGTAATTTGTTATTGCTACACTTACTGGCGTAAAATTTGCACCGATTTCGGTGCAAAATCTTACATTCTCAGTAATAGCACTGAAAGGTGTCACTAGAGCACTTTAGTTCTAACAGTGAGTAGGTATATAGCTTTACATCAAGGTGTAAAGCACAAACAATGGCCTAGAATAGTACTCGCAGGTGTAGCTAGAGTACTTCATTGAACAGTCATGGACACTCAAAAACCGCTGAATTTCGTTACATTGAGCCTAAAATTCTTGCACAAAGCGAAGCGTCCTGCCTTCTGCAGCCACATTAGGTAAACAATATGGGACTCTACTGTCTGTTCTCCATAAGTGTGAACTTTGAAAATCATCAATATCTCTGCTGTCTAGTGGACTTTTGCGATAATCTTGGTATCGTTAGAAACCGCTAGGTCTGGCATTTCTGTTTATCAAATTATCCAGGCCTTTCTTCCAAACGGAAGGGAAGGATATTAGTTGTGCATATCAAATACAAACGGATGAAGCAACGGATATTATGCAATTATCTTGTAAGACCAACAAATCAGCAACTAGAACCATTTAAGATAATTGGTATAAAATGGTCCAACTGGAGCAGCTCTTAGTGCTCTAGTAAGCACATCTGGTGTGACCTCTACTTCATTACTCACTTCCGAGTTCACGCCTAGGGGAAACAGAGTTACAGACAGTAGGATGCACACATTACGTAATTACGGGGACAAACCTGGTACCTCTAGTCAATAGTTATAAAAATCTACTAAAATGCAAGGAAATCTTTTACTGACCTGAAACTTGGTCTGTAGTTTAGTTAGTCGATCATTGCCATGATGAATGGTAAAACTTCATTTTTCTGCAACCACCACGTCTCCTTGGCAACAAAAACGAGGAAATTAAAAATAAAAATTACTATTCTGCATTGGCAACCAGAGTTTGGGGAATTGTAGAAACGCAAAAGACTGATAAGTAGTCAGTCGGATAGCTTTCCAGAGTTCACACCAACGCTACAAATGCAAAAACCTGGCGAAAACGCCCCAAATGGTAGAAGAGTCCTTTCCGACATCTGTTTCATTATACGGGAGTTCTACTACGACAGTTGAATTCAACTACCGGAAATAAGCGCTAACGCCAAGTTTCTTGCTTGTGTGGCGTTCCATCGTCACGAATTTGAGGTTAGAAGAAGCGACGTTGACGACAGCGCCCATATTGAGAACAAGGAAGTGAAAGTTTCCTACGGAGGCAGAGTTCTCTCGTTGCTGAAAGAAAGGAAATCGTAATTTTTTCGTACATGGAAACCATCACAGAAACGTGTAAGAACGTCTCCCACGGTTGACGGCAACTTTTATAATACATATTGATAACTTGACGGCGATAGTGAAGGTCAGCCTTCAGAAAGTTGGTTCTTATACGCAGTCATTTTGAGTGTTTTACTTGTTGTAATGTAGCTGACTGTTGAATATGACATCTGCCCTGCTTCAGAAGTCTCGCCGAAGACAATAAACTATGAATCTGGGCTTAGAAAGGAAGGGCCCCTTCAGGGGGACCGAACTTGCCGTGAACCGTCATTAGCGTTAGAATCGTGAGAGATTATGTGTAACTACTGTTGCGTGTACAAACAAATTATGTGTACAAGTTATGTGTACAATACAATACTAATGTGCATTCTGTTAGCCGAAATCGTTCAAGAGTATAAAATGGCAAACTTTGGATTCCAGATTTGGTGCGGTTTCTTTACGTTACAATTTTTGAAACTTGACATGCTTTAAGTTCAAAGATCAAACTATTTTTTGAAGTTAAAAAAGAATTTCCAAAAAAATGACCGTTACAGCCCTATAATAATGTGTAGGTCCCCGTAATTACGTAAGTGTGATTAGGAGTCACCTGACCTGCAAGCCATTGTTCTAATCTAAGCAGTCGGTAATGTTTACCAGTGCTTCTGAAACGATTTTCAAGCTCTTGATTGTGCTCTACGGCCTTCAGCATATAGAAGGTACATGTACTGATCGTCACAATTAGCTAACAGTGTAATAACTGAGACGTCGCTCACTGTCTGCGGTCTGGTCGAACTAAAGCTTTCTTTATTTTACCGTGCCTGCGGGATTTTATTTGCAATAGTAAATTTTTGCGATACGGCAATGTAGCCATACTAGTTTCGCAAGCGTTTCTGTCACGTGCCAGTGGGGTCGGTCACGTGCACATGGTACAGTTGCACGTGCTATAACAGTCTGCTCTATTACGTTGAATATGATATTTCTCTACACAGCACGGTGTAGTAATAATTTCTCTACGCAACACGGTGTAATCAAATAACTGTAAAACAAAAGTACACGCATATGGGCGACACACGTAAATTTGTTTTTTGGTAAAGAAGTATTTCTACGGCCATGTTGGCACACATACTACACTAGCCAGTATGGACAGACAGCAAATTAAGTGCATGTTATTGGGATGGTCTCTCCACTATCGGTAAAGTTTTATAAACTTTACAATAAGTTTCAGTCTATATGTCTTTAGTGTTTTCAAGATATACGTATATTGCAGCATAAAGTCAGCTGGCCAAGTGGCTGCTGTAAATCTAATCGATTGAGCATATATATATATATATATATATATATATATATATATATATATATATATATATATATATATTAACTAAGAATGTAAATAATATAGCAAAATATAAATATGAGGTTTTTATCTGTGAGTCAACTGTACACACAATCTACTGAAACCAACGATTCTATTCAATAAAAAATTGATCTAAATTTTAAAGATATTAAATTTAAACGCAAATAAAGAAATATGTAATGTTTTCTTACTAATTTACTGTACTGTACCGTATCTTTGTATTTAATTCTTATTGTCCATCTGTCTGTCTGTCAATACATATATTTAAAATTTCAACACTATTACATTCTAAATGGTTCCATCAAGGAAAAGGAAAACATGCTACAAAAAAGTCCATGTCTGTCTGTAAATTGTCAATCACACCAAAATTGCTGGCCTAATCGGGTTACATATTTATGCCTGAAGACCGAGTTCTAAATTCTAAATGCAAATGGATGTTTGGTTGACAAAATATACGTTTAACTTAATTGGGTAAAGAAGCCCTGTTTGGGCTGCAACATCTGCTCGACCCTACTAACAAAAGTGCCTTTATTGCTGCTATAAGCCAGCACCAATTTTGAATAAAATCCTGTTATTTGATGTCTGACATCTGTTGAGAACAAACGGCACCGTCAAATCTTGGTCAGATGAATTGTCGTTTGAACGACATGTCTGAATCCACATCCGGGGAGTCTATTAATACATTACGGGGATTTGTTCTTTCCTGTGCAGTACAATTAAGAACAGCTTCCTAATTACATAGTAGTACTAAAACGGATACTCAGTCAGTCTAATTAGCTGTTGACCACATGTAAGTTACAGGGTTCCTATGAAGGATAATTAATTGTTAATTGGCAGCAGATACCGTTTTAGGACCACAATTTGGGCACAAGCCATAAACACTGGCTTAGCTATGGCATGCAAAGGGTTTGCACTTTTTTTCTTCATTAAATATGTAAATCTCGAGTGATAGTATACATTGTAACTGACTTTCTGCTGAATTAATAAATTATGGCTGGCGTTATGGGTTAAGGCGGGATGAGGGACACCCTTACGACAATAACGGACCGACCAAGGTCCTGGAGACTAGTCGTAGGAGCAAAAACCGGTTACTCGACTACAATTAATTATTGGGGCTCAACTATTTGCTATTAAGTCTGCAACTAGTAAGTCTGTCACGTCGCATAGATTGTGCTGTCTGTTGTAGCTGGAGTATTTTGTAGTTTGTTAGATCTACGTCTTCTGTCTTAGTTGTTTTTATGTTAGCGTCAGGAGGAAACTGTACCTTTAGGTGCGACTGAAATCTATCATTTATTCATTCATTCATTCGTTAATTAACAGTCTTAAAGGGCAACTACAGTGCAAAAATTAAATTGAAATACACTGTATCTACAAATGTGTTCTTTAAAATAATAATTAGATTTTGCGAATGTATTGAGAAATGAAAGCAGTTAAATGTTACCTCTAATTTTTATTTTTGGAATGGGGCGGATAAGCACGTTGACGTCATTGGAAGTACCCTATCCATTGTTTTGATTATAGTCGAGTATTTTGCGGCGTTGTGTTTCAGCAGGCTGCAACTAAATTTGTCAGGCTAGATTTATTGTATTTCAGTTTCCAAAAATCCACAGCTTCGTAAAAAGTTGGGAAAACAAGTTCGACGAACAACAGAACCCAATGGAGTTTGCAGCTGTCACTTCGAAGATCACTGTTTTGAGAAAGAGCCTCAGTTGTTTCAAATCTTTGAACTCGGCAGCAAGGGAGTAGG
The DNA here is from genome assembly GCF_963422355.1 of Corticium candelabrum. NCBI lineage: Eukaryota > Metazoa > Porifera > Homoscleromorpha > Homosclerophorida > Plakinidae > Corticium > Corticium candelabrum. Next base: position 5,678,937 of record NC_085091.1, on the reverse strand, counting down.
TTATTAAAGTCCGTTGCAGTATCAGAGGTTTTCGTACAGCACGCTGATTCTGGAAGAGCTTTCACACCGCAACCGCTGTGGAGGAAGATCTCGAGGCTTGGCTTCGAGAAGTGAGAGAGAGCTACAGTAAATGCAGTTGCTTATTGATCAGGAAAAAGGACAAATATGGTATCGTTTCACCTTCGGTTGCTAGAATAAGCTCTTGTTTCTATCGAACGAGAGAGGCGTGGACATTCACAAACTGTCATGTCTTCGGACAGCCAAAGTGACAGTGCATCATTGGTTGTGATGATGGGTTAAGTACGTGCTCACGTGCATAGGCGGTACCACTCTCGCTCCATGTTCTTGGCGATACTGATAGTACGCTGGCTGTTTGCAGTACAGTCACGTCAAGACAATTGGAAGGAAAATCAGAGTGATCTACGTTACGCACTGCAAACTGGCGTCGTATTCTCTCATTCTGGAGAAAACTACTGGGATATTGCTGCAACACACACACACTTTTTGCACAGTACCCATAGTTAGTAACCGCAATCAAACCTAGCTAGGGGAGACATTTCATCTATCGGCAACTTCCGCTTTTGCACGCCAAATCAGACACGCAGATGTTCACTGCGTTCGTCAACATCGTCAGATGAAGGCAATTCATCAGTAGATGAACTGTCAGCGAGTGGTTCAAACATATACGATTCCACAAATCCAACGTTGGGTCTTCTGCCGCGTTAAGATGACGTACGATGTCAAGACATTGCTCTCGCGCATTCTTCGGCACTTCGTCAACGAAGAATCCGACAACTGCGAATTCTCTGAATCGCTTTTCAAATCCCTAAGGGTAGCAAGGTCGCTCCAACATGCCGTTTCTAAAACACTCGCCATACCAATTAGTATGAATGATAGTGCTACTCTACCTCCACTGACATCAGTGTTCTAACACCGCCCTATTCCGGAAATAGTATTGCTGTAGTTAGGGACTGCTCTCATTCTCTCAAAATGCGCTAAAATTTAATTAATTTTTTCTAGATTTTAGACACGTAGATATATCATTTTAGATTAAAGATAACTTTTGAGTTGCACTGCAGTGGCTTTTTGAGGTGTACGTGGCAACCAAAGGCATTGGACAAACTGCTAGTCAGATCTGCGAAACTTTCATGAAAGTGCATGTTCCTTGACACAATATTGGAAGTTATTTGGCAATTGCATTGTCACACCATGGCATCCCAACATGCAATCAATTAACACTGCTTCTGGGCGAGGCTAATATTTACCGAGCAACGTTGAGATCTTCCGATAGTACTGAATTATCAAAATACTTGCGCTGTATCTGCACAATCTCATGCTATTTGCATTTGGTTTTAGTGTAACTGGATTACGTCAAAAGCAAATATTAGTAGTAAAATGTTCTTTAAATATTTTGGAATTTGCATTTGTATTCATTTTATAGGTTGTGCGCTTAAGTGCTTAAATGGCGGCACGCTTTTAGGATCATGTAAGAGATGCAAATGTGCTCCACAGTGGACCGGAGATAACTGCACAGGTAACCACAAACACTAATGCAGCACAAAATTATGCACAACCAGCAGACAAACAGAACTGCAGCACTTTAGAGATACAATCGCAAACTATGTAAGTACTTTAATTAAAGCATATAACACAATTAGTTGTAATTAATTAAGTTTAGAGACATACTCATAATGCTATACATAACTAATTATTTTCTGGAAAATAATTCGTAATTCTGGAATACGTCTGACCTTATTTAATTAACACCTGATGTAACTTAAACTTGTCGTCGTGCTAAACCAGTAACATTGACATGACACAAGTTGTCAATATGACAAGTCTGATGACTTATTGGAAGCAATGAAATATCTTAGTGGTTGTACAAAATCAGCTGATTCAAACAGGCATATGTAATTAGATATATAGCACGCAACGGATTATTACTGGTGTGCAATATAGACTTGGTTTATTCTTACTAACAGTTTTTACCTGAAAGAACTTTAGGTGCATTAAAATATACAAGACTCTAACTTGCACGCACGAAATTCAACAGAACGAAAACATTACACCTTTTGTGTTGATTCATTACTTGCAAGATTACTGCAAATGTGTTCAAGTTTTTTACCAATTATACAGTACATAGCTGTTGTCCTATTTAGCATAAATGGTATATCTGCTACTAGAGTACTCTCTATCAAATTTTAGTACGTTTTACAGACCACATGTAAATATTGAAAGCAATCAAAACTGTACACACGCACACACACACACACACACACACACACACACACACACACTCACACACACAAACACACACACACACACACACACACACACACACACACACACACACACACACACACACACACACACACACACACACAACACACGCATCTTCAAATTTTAGAGGCGCCCATGTTTCAGAGCTACATCATGACGGTGTTCTAAAAATTTAACAGGCACAAAATTCTTATGTCTAGTTGGGTCTCCTTGTCGACATAAGCCTCTCCCACACATAGATTGAAACTCCTGAATGGGTACTGGTTATTGGTTGAACATTCAATACTGTGCCTGGTCTCTGACACTCTCCATACGCGTGCAAAAATACTTTTACCAGTTTTTCCTGTCTTACAACTCATATACCACCTATCTCCCACAACAACAGCTTTCATAATCGATGTAGTAACATCTAATCACACCTTTTCTTCATTCGATATTATGCTCTCTTTAACCTCAACTCCGAAAATGGCATGCATTCTCTTCGGCAATTTCCTTTTATCCATGCGAACCATGCACATGTTCGAGCCATTTGAGTTTCGGTTTCAGAATTACGTTAGATATAAATTCTTTCATGCCAAATGTTGATCCTAAATGCCTTTTTGAAATGCTTATCTTCTACTACTAGTACTTATGACGCCTAATCTAGTCCTAGCTCACACAACGATTATGGAACGAGTTGCAGCGTTTCACTTTTGCATACTTTAGTGCCCAATGCAGGTCTTTGATCGATATAGCAAAAACCACAATTCTGGTACTGTTCGATGGTAATTTTTTTACAGAAAGATTTTTAATCTTAGAAGATGGGCTCCGCAAGCATCCAAAGACTTCAGATGCTTTAGCAATGCCACAGTCTCTTTCTAACATGACTTCTATATCAATGCAAAATGATGTTAGAACCATGCAAGGTACGAGATCTGCTCTACAATATCCAGACTGTTAGTGTTCACTTGCATCGGTGTCAACAGCCATTCCCTTGTCTTCTAAACACTCAGCAGCAATCCAAATTCGCTTGTCAGTTCTTCATATCCTGCTGCTGCTGACTCGAATGCCAATTTACAGTTCTGCATTATCTGTTTGGCGTGCATACACGCACACGCACGCGCGTGCACACACGCACACACACACACACACACACACACACACACACACACAAACACAACAAATCAATTATACATTGCAGTCAGAATTCTCTCTTTGTTAGAACCATGTGGTGGTATTGTATCTTCTCTAACTGGCCACGTAGAGTCGTATGGGTTTCCAATGTACCACAGAAACAACGAAAACTGTAGTTGGATTGTTGATGCCTCTTCTAATTCTACCGTCATTCTTTCGTTTAAATCATTAAACTTGGAAAATGGCTTTGACTTTGTGTACGTGTACAAAGGAAAAACTACCGATTCTCAACTAGTTGGAGCATACACCGGCAATGAGGCTCCATATGAAGCAATAGTGGAGAGTCCGTTTCTAATAGTATTTTTGACTGACAGGTTCGTCGTCAAGAAAGGGTTTTCATTGTATTGGAAAACATATCGAGGTAATCCATATTAAGTATATTAATTAACAACCATTTAGTATTAGTATTTTTAGGTTTAATTCCCAGATTTATGGATGGTAACCACTTCCATAAAACGGTTGCAAAGGACAGCAAAGTCAATTTAATGTGCAATGCTATTGCAGTTCCTGAACCTAAAATTGTGTGGAGAAAAGATGGAACTGTAATTGCTGCAAGCAAAATAACGAAAGATGGAAATGAGCTTGTCCTCTATCGTGTTAACGAAGCAGACGCCGGCTGGTACACGTGTGAAGCAGGAAACTACTTGGGAACTACACAGCGCAGTTTTCAACTCACAGTACATGGTAAAACAAATTTGTTAGCGTGATTTATTAATAAGGTACTTAGCAAAATGTGTTTGTATACAACGTTTGATTCTATTACATGCGTTTACCAACCGCAATGTATTTGTGTAATGTTATTGTTATATTATATTTAGTATTTCCCGTAATAATTGAAAATCCTGCAAGCATTAGCTTCAACTATTTCGTTAACGGCAATCTCCAAGCGGCATTTTGGTGCAAAGCGTACGGAATACCTGAACCTACTATAAACTGGAAAAAAGTAAATCAATTAATTAATAATAAGTATTATTTAAAAATAATATTTTGTATGTTTTAGAACGGAGTTCTAATACAAAGAACAAAAGCCTCATTTATTAATACAAACCGATGGCTCATTATTAGTCGGGTAACATACGCTGACTTGGGAAGCTACTCTTGCCATGCCACCAATTTGCTAGGGCAAGCGGACTCGCTTCATGCAACTTTATCTGCTGTACGACATGCTGGTATGCGCTTATAACTTTAGAATATTAATGTTTGATGTTCTACTAAAATTTTAATATTTATACACTTAATGTATATTTGCATTATAGATCATACTTTCTCATTTGAGCTATTGAAATTTGAACACACTCCAACCGTTGTTATCTATCGTCCTAGTTACATGTATTTACGTTACAATGGCAGCAACAGCAGCCTAGACTTCAGAGTGTACAGAAATGGAATCCATGTCAACCCTTCAACTAATAGAAGATTCACGTCCTCGTATTCGAAAAATCATTTTCTATTAAATATGTCATTTGTGACAACAGCATATGAAGGAATATACGAACTTAGGTCTGTCGTCTCTAAAATTTCTTTCTTTACTGTCATGGATGTTCTGGGTTCGTTCATCTGTCCACTAATTGAACCTTTTGTGTATAAATAGTACTGTGTATGAATGTGTATTATTGCAGTTCCTCCCACTACATTCATCATGACTAAGAAGGATGATTTAACAACATTTTATGTCCCAACTACTATATCCTGTTACTCCGAAATGGCTCATCCAAAGCCAATGTTTACGTGGTACAAAAACGGTGTGGCTATTAATAACACTTGGGTTGGGCATAAAATTTATCAAGACAACATGAACAGTTATCTCATGGTAAATTACAAAGGAACTGACCAAAATGCTAACGAGTACAACTGCAGAGCAAGTAACGTTGCAGGATCGAGTAATGCATGGTATAGACTAACCGTTCCAGGTATCAAATGTAGACAATTTCATAATTTTGAAATACAGATATAAATTAATTCGTTTTATGATACAGTAATCGACGGTTGGATAAAAATTAACAGAGGGTCGAATTGTAATGCATCTTGTGGATCGCAGTATAGCACGACACTTGTGCAAAAGAAATGCGTCATTAGTGGAGTACGATGTGATGGACCATCAATATATTTGGAAGCATGTCAACCAAACACTGACTGTTCAACAAATGGTAATCAATTGAGATAACTCTAGAATCTTCTATTTTACATTAGTTAATGTAGTTATGATCGCTTATTTATGATAGGATTACTAGCCTACAATCTCTTATATAACTAGCCTACAATCTTTTATATAACTAGCCTACAATCTTAGATTCTATTACAAATAAGATAATTGTACCATTTTTAATTAAAATAGAAGGTTCTAGATATCACTTACCACGGGGTCGCCTGCCGAGCTTACAGTGTGCTAGATCCGCCACTACCGACGTCATGTAAAAATAATATAATATGCACTTTAGACACACACACACACATACACACACACACACACACACACACACACACACACACACACACACACACACACACACACACACACACACACACACACATGTATATATTCTTAGAGTAAAGAAGAGAAGGCGGTACTTAAAAACCATTAATATTACTTATTACCTCAATATTATCGTCGTACAAAGTTTTAAGAGCTGATTTTTTTCATACCAAAAAGAAAGCAAAACGTCAAGGTTTGTGCTAAAACAACTTTACTATGTATATATTATATCTTATGAACTATTTGAATCAGAAAGAAACAAGCTTTGCTTCTTTGCAAAATAAAGACGGCTCTTTTTGAAAGTACTTAAAACACACATTTGTCAATATATATATATATATATATATATATATATATATATATATATATATTAATGCAGACTATGCTTTGACGGTGGAGATTACTTTGATAAAATGATCTTGATCCGTTTTCGTGTTCTAATCAATTATTTTGCTGACAATTTACTAAAGTTTTAGGCCAATGGAAGCATGCTATCGGTGCTGATTAGTAAATACCAATTCCGTGTCAAAAATAATGTCCAGAAATTATATATATTAATAATACCAATCTAATATTATCAGAGTAAAGTAGTTTTAGCACAAATCTTGACGGTTTGCTGACTGTTTGATATGAAAAAAATCAGCTTTTAAAACTTTGTAAGACGGTCATATTGACAAAATAAGCATATTTAGAGTTTATAAGTACCGCCTTCTCTTCTTTACTTTAAGAATATATATATATGTAAAGTGCATATTATATTCTTTTACATGACGTAAGTAGTGCCGGATCTAGCACACTGTGAGCACGGTGGGCGACCCTGTGGTCAGTGATATCTAGAACACTTATATTTTAATTGATAATGGTACAATTATTTATTTGTAATATAATCTAAGATTTTAGGCTAGTTATATGAAAGATTGTAGGCTAGTTATCCTGTCATGTATATGCGATCAAAAATTAGCTAAATTAATGAATGATTATCGCTTTGTTTCTCTTTGCCTGATTTTCAAGGCTACTTGCAGTTTATAGTTATAAGAACTTCGAAGTAGGTGTGCTTGTTTCCGTTTCTGCATCTGTAAAGTTCAGGCAGATTGAGTTGCTTAGCAAATTATTTATGTCGAAACCTCGAGTCGTCGACCAGCTCAGTTTGTTGCAACTATGCAAACAGCAACCTCGAGCGAAGCGTATACGACTCCATTCGATCAGAGTGCATGAATCTTCTGGACATTAGATTTTCACTACCAGCAATTTCAAAGTTTCAACAAGACAGATCAGGATTCACGTCCGAGGACGGATTACGGAGAATGTCTTCACGGTCGTTCCTAGTAGACAACCCGATTCGCTGACAGCTATAGTTGACAAAATGACAGCTGATAAACAAAATTTTTTCTTTGATCGCCTAGCTTGCACGCCTCTGTTGATGCAAAGCCACGGAAGTGTCGTAGATGCCATAGATGCCCTTATAGTAAGCGAAAGATTGTCATATAGTGATAAGTTTGAATCACTGAAAACAGTAAACCATATCGTCACACTCCCATTCCTTCAAAGAATTTTACAGACAAGCGACGTAAGGATGGAGTCAGTGGACGCTTCTAGCGAAATTAATTGATTCATAGTAACGTGATAAGTATAATTTATCACTGCGCCATTCCCTCAGTAAAACCCTAGATTTTAGACCTAATGACTGAGGCCTGAAGGTCGATTGTACTTTGCACAAATGCTGTTTGTGTTTTCTCTAGCTACATTTATGCATGCTCAGCATAAAGCACACTAATTAGTAAATATTTATGTTTCTTAATTTTTATAGTTTATGTACAAAAACTATGATTGTGTCTATGCGCATCCTGTAGCAAACTATGCTGTTACTATAGATACAAGTGGTGACGCTACCAGTTCAGATGAAAATGTAATTGCGACAGGTCGTACACTAGACAGCGGAAATTCTGAAAGTTCTCCAATGCCTTCTCAAAAATCAGTGCTAAGTAAGTTAGACCAAAGTTAGAAAATGCCAAACTATATTTTGTATTCACCGAGCTTTGTCGTACAAAAACTATGATTATGTCTGTGCGCATCCTGTAGCAAACTATGCTGTTACCATAGATACAAGTGGTTACGCTACCAGTTCAGATGAAAATGTAATTGCGACAGGTCGTACACTAGACAGCAGAAATTCTGAAAGTTCTCCAATGTCTTCTCAAAAACCAGTACTAAGTAAGTTAGACCAAAGATAGAAAATGCCAAACTATATTTTGTATTCACCGAGCTTTGTCGTCATAATTGCGTTCTGTTATAGGCAGTGATTCAGGACAAGGCATGTCTACCGGTGTCATTATTGCAGTTTCCGCAGTAGCCGCAGCGATCTTTACGGCCCTTACCTGCGCAGTTGTGTTCTTTTTTGTTCAAAGACGATCGAAACAAAAGCAAGATATATATGTTAATGCGATTGAGCTTCCAAAGATAGAGCAAATGGAAGAAAACAAGTCTTACGTTCGTAAGCATTGTTTATCTGAAAGGCCAGAAGCGATCTATACCGAACCTGACTTGAATGATCACTAGTAGAAACTATGAGACATGCATAACTTTTAGTTCATGCATGCATAATTTTGTTTGCACGTACTTAGTTTGTGCGTTTTCGCATAAATCTGATATGTAATTAGCAGGGATGTGTTGTCAGTGATACAAGAGCAGGCATATATCAAGTTTTCAAATTTCTATAGTGACTGATTGAAGCTAATTAAATACAAAGACTTTCTAAGTTAATAATAAAAAATTTGAAACTGCACAAAAGTTACGCCAATTTTATTAGTTGATAATTTTATATAATGTTACTTGCGTTTTAAACCTTAACTCAGTCTCCAACACTGTTGTAGCGCCGATTCAAAATCGTTGTGATGATTTTGAATCGGCGCTACACTGGTCTGTAAGGACGAGAATATTTTGATCCTAGATCTAACGGAGATATTTAGTCAAGATGAGCTTCAGACTTGACTTTAATTTATAGATATAGCCGCTAAACAACAGGAAAAAAGTTTAAAAAGAAAAGTAGGTACGAACACACCTTCGCAATATCTTGCAAGATAGCCAACTACTTTGTGCGGTAGGGTATAGCTAAACACAAACCTAGATTTTATTTATTGCAGTAATCGTTTTTGTAATCCGAGTTTTCTCGTATGTATCGCCAAGGCTCTTATTAAACATTTCATCATTACGTGTCTTTGCAAAGGGTGCATATACTAGAAAAGAAGTCATGCAATTTTATGGTGGATTGCAGACATATGTTCAATTTAGGCACGTTACTGATTTATTTATTTGTTTGTGTTTGTGTGTGTGAATGTGTGTGTGTGTGTGTGTGTGTGTGTGTGTGTGTGTGTGTGTGTGTGTGTGTGTGTGTGTGTGTGGAGGGGTGGGGTGGGGTGGGTGGGGATGGGGGTGGTGGGGTTGTGGTGGGTGGGGTGGGGTGGGGTGGGGTGGGGTGGGGACGTGGAGCAGATACTAGAGCGTTGGTGAAGACATCCGAGATCTTGTATTCCGTGATGAGGGTTGAAGGTTCGATCCTGGTGGAGGCGACACTGTGGCAGTTTTCTTGAGACAGAAACTCACCCACACTTGCTTCTCTCAACTCAGGAGTATAAATGAGTACCTGGTCACTGACTGGGGTGGACAAGACCACTGGCTTGGCAGCAACATCATGCGGCAGACGGGAACGTGTGGGACTTGGTGTCCAGTGCCAGAGCTGCGCCATTGTCAGTGCCACTGGATGACTCTGGCCAAGCTACAGGTGGACTTTAGCGCTAGCCACAAGACTCCACGTAGCGAATGGAGGCCCTGTCTCCAGACGCAAGAAGAGCTACCTCCGCAAATGACCTCAAGGTCGACGTCGAAAGATGTGGAGGGCTTAACATTTGTCCATTGTTACAATACCCGTTGGCAAAAGGCATATACACAGATACCTGTAAGTGCCAACAACGCAATGATTGATACCATCAACTTAAGTAACTGAACTTAAATTAATTAACTTAATTTAATTTAAACCAATGCTAGCTCTAAACATACATTACCTCAATAACACTGTAGCTGTGTGACAACCAACAGAGTTATAAATACGTCGTCGTCATTCATCTACAATGATTCTATGCATTAGTAATTATTATGTGGTTTGCATTAAATAATCTGATTTGTAATGAGTATTGAAGTGTCTGCAGATTATTTCATGTACGTTTTTATGCCAACTAGATAATGCGTAATTAATAAATATTGTGTACACACACATATAGTATGCTGTCATTTTAATTGCATAGTGTTTATCTGTTAATGAATCTATTACAGGAATAGTTGTGAAATAGAATTAAATTGCCTTAGTACTTTGCACTGTTCTAATTGTATTGGTAAATAATTAATTGCATATTATTTAATTGAACACAAGAAATATATTTGCAATAAATAGTACACAATTTGAAGTATGAAGTGCACGCCACAATGTAAATATTGACACACAATTCAATCCAGTTAATTAATAATGTGCGTATTAGATGCGGGCACCCAATAAATATTTCCAAAAAATTGCAATTTTTTATTTAACATAGTAATGAAAAACATAGTAATGAAAAAGTACTTTAACTGCCGTCCAATTTATTTGAATTTGATTTGTGCTAAGAGAGCAACGCTCAGCGAACGACACTCAAAACTGAGGCCCCCTTTCAATAAACGGTGCATGTTACTGCTCAAAAGATGCGCAAACAGGCAGCAGTTTGTTTATGTCAAAATCGCGGTTGTAACATGTCCATTGACTACTAAGAATCAATTGGCGAGCCGGTAGCCTCGTACACCAAAGCGCATTCGCTGCAGCGGCTAAGTTCCCCAACCTCGTCCAAAAAAAAATTGCCGACAGCGGAGAGGATCTGGGATCATCCCGCCTACCGTTTATGCTATTAGATGATAAATTTAGCTCGTACGTCATTAAGCCTCAGGCTACTAATACTATTGGTCAAATAGTTATTCTCATGTGTCACATGGAATGTCTTTCAACAGACTTGACTTTCCATTTGTACTCTACTTGTTCTTTTTCAATGTTAGTATCCTGTCTGTACGCAAGCTTTATGTATTTACCAACCTCTCTGGGAAAGAAATTTCACTCCTAGAGACTCTAGAGCGGAAGTCAACAGCATGTCTGACGGTACGCGCTGCTAGGCTCCAAATGTTCCCGAATCGTACTCGAGCTTCCCCATTCGTATTGTTCTCGTAGCCTAGACCAGTAATAGAGCGTCGCCTGGTGTATCCCTAGTCCAAGCTACCTAGACTGCTGATTGAATCAAATTGGATCTCACAGCTTCTGATAACGTTAATCGAACTCAGAATCGAGCTACCTCTGAGAATGAATCTCTTTCCATACAGCAAAATGAATCTCTTCTCATGCAGGAATGAAATGTAAACTGTGAATGTATGCTATCGGATATCACAGCTAGCATAAATTTGAAGAAAGGATGAATTCATAATTAACTAAGAGCATGAGAGTGTTGACGTTGGTGACATGAGTGACACTTAGATGACGTGGGGTGACACTAGGTGAAGAAAGTAGACAGTATGATCACAGACCCTCTCAGCCGTTGTCGTGTTATACGGAAACCGGGCTCGACGGTGCGAGAGGGTCTGGTAACAGGCTATCAAGATCTGTCTAGAGAGACCATTGCCACGCATGTCTGGAGTCTAGTCAAGTGTTATCTGGCAAACTTGATTTAGAAACGGTTGTCTGCTCTCAATCTCACAGAGGTTTCAGACGCATTAGTGACTTGAAGAAACACAAATGTATCGATATTCACGGGAAAACTCTTTATGACTTTTTCTGTGTCCCTACTGGGGTAGCATGTCGGTTTAGATGAAAGCAATACAGGAGGAGGAGGAGGAGGCGGAGGGGCAGTAGGAGGAAAAGGTGTGTTGTAAGCGTGTGTGTGTGCGTGTGTGTGTGCGTGTGTGTGTATTTGTATATAGATATCAACAATTAAATTTGTTATTGTGCCAATACACAGCAGAGTTTTCTTATATACATTAGAGATAATGTAAAGAAATTTTGTTCTGCTTTTATTTTAGTTAATAAAATATTTTGACATTAAATTAACATGTACGAACCAAAAAGGATGACCTCAGTCAGTTTGATGATTTAAACTATACCCAGTATTGATAACCATTACGTGATGTGTACTAGTCATTTTTGCTTTTTCTTTGTTTGTTGTAATATGTATCTACAGGCCCGTAGGCTGGGAGTTTGCACGAACCGCCCGCTCAGCTGTGTAGGTCCGCTTTCGATCCAATGCAAGGGCGCGCTAGACTTGCTCCCAGTCCTTCGCGTCAGATTGCTATGCCACGTGCTCTAGGATTCACGTGTTCATAGAGCAATGAAGTTTAACACGAGTTGTTGTCCTAGGCACGCCCAAAACACGTGTGAAACCGCACGACCCTCAGCAGCTACCGCACGTGATGTAGCAACCTGAGGACTTGACACGAGTCTAATGGCGCGTAGTACGCGAGACGCGCCTCTATATTTGATACGCCCTACCAGTAGCATGGAACTTTCATACCTCTTCATCTGCTCAATTGATATGGCGCATATGGCATTCACTAGGTATGTCCCGCTGCTAAGTACAGTAGTGTCGTGAATTTGCTGTGAATCCACATTGAATTTTAATGTTAGTTCGTGGTGAATCTATGTTGAATTCGCCGGTAACACGGGTGAATTTTTACCAAATGTTGGCAAAATTAAGCCGAAATTGGTTGTGTCTTGACCATCTAATAAATGGTCATTCATTCAAGCCAGTTCTTTGCAAAAATGGCCAAAGTCACGTAGGAAACTGTCGAATTCACACAGAGACCGACTATACGGATTAAAGTGAGTTCTTGTTACTATTAACATTGCAATTCTTCATCTCCAACTCTAATCTATTCGTAAAACACGCTGGGTATTCTAGTAACGACATCAAATTGTTAGAGCAGTCTGCCCAGACGTCTGCTGTAATACTACGCACTTCGATCTTCTACATGAAAATTTGGCAAAACGAGGATCCAGGCCGGGGTAACCATGCAAATTGATGCCAGCCTTCTCCTGGTCACAATTATTAGTCAAAGTAGTAGACTGATACAGAGGCGGATCCAGACGGGGCCACTGGAGCATCTGCCCCTTCAGAAACATGTTTACTAATATATACACAGGACTATAACCATTCTTCTGGTGGCAGAATTACTACCGCCATGGTAGAACGAAGCAATTCCGCTTTGGCGTATATCAAACAGAATTACGCAGCACAATGACCAGCAATCGCCTCAACAACTTGGTTTTGCTATTTGATAGCTACTGGGAATATTCCGTTAGACTACGACGCAGTAGTTGATTTGTTTCTTTTCAAGCATCCAAGGAGAATACTGCTTGTTAATCCTCTTGACTAGACACCGTATGAAAATGCGTACTACAGTTGTAAAATTACCTACCCTTGTTTTCCTTATCAGTTGTCACTGAAAGTAGGTTGTCAGTATCTCATGCAGTGTTGGCATTGTTATACCGTTCAAAACAGTTCGCAGTATTTGGCCTACGTTGTTATGTCATTGTTGGCATTGTAAGCGTCTGAATAGCGTTTACAGAATGCACGTATATGGCGCTGAACTTGCTCACCAGAAATGCTTTGCTGCAGTTTTACTTGTCTTCTGTAGTCCTAAACGAAGTCAAATGCTCATCTTCATAATGGCAGAATCTAGCCTCATCACCAGGCTTTCTCTTGCTATACTTGTGAATTAATCTTGCAACGAGTTTTTTCGCTTTTGACTTAATTGATCTACCGAAGTATATAGTTAATGTAATTTCTGAGAATTTCTTGTTGTGTTATTTCTGTACGTTTATCTAAATATATAATTCAAAAGACCATGCGACGATTTTGTGACGTCATTGACCCATTATGGTGTATTACGCACCCTCCACTTCTGAAGCCAGGCTACGGCCCTAATCCATATAAAGACTAATATCTCGTAGCCAGACCTTAACTCCGCCCTCTAATCACACGGGGAAAACAGACTGGTTTCAAAAGTGTAAGACACTTTATTTCTACATTGTACCTTGATTCTGCACTTTTATAAAGAACATTTGTTTTTCCAGTTTAAGCTCATTCATAATTTATTACACATTCGAGCAAGTTTAGTAACTTGATTCGTATTCCAAACCATATTTGTCAGTGCTGGCTAAGGCAGCGAGTAGACAACACAAAAGAGTGACTTGGGCAAAATAAAAACATCAAGAATGGAGCGATGTCGCTAGTAACGTGGGACAGAATGTGCAGTATGATACAGTCAACTTTCTCATTACTATCAATGGAACTAGAAATGGTTGCCAACTCTTGAGCAACAATTCTGCTATGTGTTCTTGAGAAAAATCTCCAAGATTGCTATTATACTGCAAATGATAATTTACATGTTTATAGAGCCAAGATCATTCATTCTGGAAATCACAGAATCATTCTGTCGACAACATATGGCCAGCACAAAGCACTACTCTAGATTCTGTTTGTCCGTCCTACTGTTTACTATCTGTATGTCTGTCTTTTGTCTTTCTGTCTGTCTTTTGGTCTGTCTGTCTGTCTCTTTGTCTGTCTATCTGTTTGTCTCTCTGTCAGTTTATCTGTTTCTCTTTCTGTCTGTTTGTCAGTACGTCTGTCTGTCAAAATACATATATTTGATATATCATTGCTACTGCAAAAACAGCAACACTAACTAAATGGGATCCATTAACCTTAGAAGAGTCGCCAACAGTACAATCGGTCTGTCTGTCTGTCTGTCCGTCTGTCCGTCTGTTTGTCTGCCTTTCTGTCTGTCTGTCTATGACAAAGGTTATCCTTAGAAAACTTCCAAACTGTCACCTAATCATGGTAGTTTAGATAGATAATATGATTTTGACAATTAAAGTTGAGAAAGTCAAGTACATTAGTTAATGACTCTTGCTTTCAAGGACTGATGTGTATATAAAACATCCTATCATATGTACAAGTAGAATCTGTATGAGAATATATTATATCTGTCTATCTGTCTGTCTGTCTGTCTGTCTGTCTGTCTGTCAATAAATATATTTTCAAAAAACAACACTATTACACTGTAGTCTGGCCCAAACGGTCGACACCATAATTTAACTACGTGCGAATGAACTGTCAACTGTAGAGATCTTAGAATGTCCCAGGCTTGCTAAATTTCTGCTGATGACGCTAGCATTACATCTTTGCAAAGCTACCGACATGCTTCTACGCCAGAACGTTCTAAAATCACGACTGTTCTTTCTTCCGTCCTCGTCTAGAGACTGAAGTGACAGGCGTTGCAGGAATTGAGCTGTCTCTGAGCCTAAACGTCCGAAGTGTTCAAACACTAATGCGATGCAGTTGAAGGGGAGGCCCAGACATCCCTTTCTCTCGCATATTTGTCTGTCTGTCTGTCTGTCTTCTTCCAAAGCTTGTACTCCTCACACATCTTCAAAAGTTCTTCGTTGCTATATTGCCCTAAGTTATCTTTTGCCGGAGAACTTTCGAACTCGTTACTTGCAATTTCCTCAGATGCCTGAACGCGACAAGAACATCCGGAAGTCACTTTCCCAAGCTTCAGCCTTGAAATATTGGGTTCAGGAGCCTCAGAGTCTGTGTCCTGCGAGTTATCAATTCATCATTCGGTTATATTGATTGTATTGGAACATCACCACTAACCTCACGTCCGAACAGGAGCGTTAGCGTTGTTTGCCTCTTGGACATTTTAAAAACACGTGTATAGCGGAACAAGTCATATCTTCGGTGTACGGTGAGCATCAGGAAGAACGGCAATGTATTAACCTGCTAACGAACTAACGACCCAGGAGTACATATGTATACATCCACTGTTTGCGTCTCGAACAAAAGTTTATACAGTACGATAAACATATTGAAAGGGCAAAGCCCAGAAAAATAGTTTTTCGGGCAACACGGGAACATGCCTGGCTACGCCACTGTTACACTCACCTCATTAGGAGACGACAAGTTTACAATCAAGAGTCACTTTCTCGGCTAATGCGATATTGGCATGATGACAAAAGGGCTAACTTGAACACCAAGCCCAGACCCCTCTACTGTTACAACTCTACCAAGAGATTCCTCTTCGCGTAAGTGCTCTTCTACCAACGATGCATTCTATCTTTGTTGAAAAAATGTTTCGTCTAGCCCTACGGCATCCAAAGCAACTACAGTCAAAGCCAATCCAAAAACCTTGTTCAAGTCCCCGTATGATATAGCTGGGGAACTCTGAGCCCGGATGCAATGACAGGCTGTCGCTCCACGCCCCCAGCTAAAGGGGAACGCATCCTTACTCGACACTGCCTTCTGTGACAACTTCCCCTCAGGTTCTGTATAGTCTTCCACTGCTCTGGAGCTAGCGAGTCTATTACACAGATATCGCCAACCAACCATGTTACAATCGAGCCTGCGCATAAGGTCTTTTAATTGCCAAGATGTTGGTAAAAAGCGCCCTCATTCGAAGAAATAGTAGCTAGTTAATTCTATTTTACAGCTTGTGTTCATTTAACTAGAATTACTTTGCTACTCCTTCCATTTAGCTGTTTGCTAGTTTGAATGAGTAAAAGCTCAATTACAAGTTTTATAATTCTTAATTTTTAGTTATTTAGTTGGTTGCACATATAGTCGGTTAATAAATCAAGAGTATTATTTATATGCATAAACATATGTATTATATACATTATATTGTTTTTTTAACTTTTTATTACAAGAAACTGTATCGACCTAGCTACAACCTCGGCAACTCAATGCTACAACATCAAGTATCGTACTGTCTTCATTTTTGTGTTATTCTATGTAAAAGGAAGTTACTTATGCCTTTGCCTAAACTCTAGTTAAAGAAGACTGCAATTAAACAAACAAGTCAAAATCAGAGTTAACATTTTTATTAAATGTTTGAAGTTTTTCAACATTTAAAAAGGTTGTAAAGACACGCTCAGCAGTACAGATTCAATTCTCTAGATAGCAAAATATTTTTTACTGCAATATCAGTATTGCGACATACGGGCCTCTACAAAGTAAAATACTCACGTCGACAATATACTTTGCCAGTTGACACTCTTCAACAGTTTAGCAAGTACACAAGGCGCTTATCAACTTGCTGATTGTCTTCTGCAATCTCCACCACATTCAAGGTATGATGTCAGAAATGAGTTGTATATAAAGATCATATTTCGGTCTAAAATCTGATAGATCTTGTACGTATTAGCTGCTAACTGCTATAGACCAAATGTATCTGTTTGGCTTTGTAACATCACATTTGTAATGGGTAGCAATCAGTTGGGCTGGCTATCAGAGCATCACCCGTCGTGATCATGATGCACTGAGTTAAACCTGATTTTTTATATTTGATTTATCTCAGTAAACACCTGAACTCACGACTTAGTTCCTAGCAAATTGAAGCCGTGTCCACACTATACCAAAATGATAGCGATCAGATCGGACTTGTGAGCGTCAAATTGTACCTTGAAAACGATATTTTCGCCTCCTATCGGTATCACGTGACTAAAGTGTACGTGTGGGTTCTTTGTTTGTAGAAAGTCTAATTAATTAATTTATACCACGACATCAAGAATGTCAAGCAAATGTGACAGGTTTTCCTCAGCTAGTCAAAAACGTCACCTTAATCTTAGTACGTTGTGATGACGACGACATTATTTAATTAATTATTAATTATTTGTTTGTTTTAATACATTTGAACTTCTCTATGGCGAAGGCTGTACTCGAAAGAAGTCGTGACTGGTGTGTGTGCGCATCCCCATATTGACACTTTTCTTGCAAAGGCAGGTGTCCATGTTATGAAAGGAAAAAGGAAATAAAGAGGAATGGCTTTACGTTGTGATTGACTATCTTTGCCAAACTTGAGAATAACGCTACAGTAAATGTATTCTAATGGTATATAGACTCTGTAGTTGTCCACAGGAGTAGAAACATCAAACAACTGCAGTTGTATAAGCTGCATACATAATTTGTACAATAATAATTTTAGACTATGTCAGAATCGCGACGCTTTAATGAATCGAAGTATTTCTACACAAAATCCACGCGCTGATCCAGGATTTTTTAGAAGGGGTGGCTAGCTAGTGGTCGTAAGTGAGACATATTGCAGTGTGACAAAATTGTACTACATAGCTACTAGCGAATTGAGTGAAGACAGTCTAACTCAAGTCCACCAGCGACTGTGACCCATATCCGGGATATTGCCAAAAGCGGCTGACGGTGACGTTAGCATCTGATCATGACGTCGGACTCAAAGAAATTCAAGCAGCCAACACTGTTTGAGTTAGCGTTCGATGGAGGCTACGGAGCACAAGAATCAGGGATGCGGAATGAACAAAGGCAACTGTCGCAAGAATGTGTACAACCTGCGACGGCGACCCTCAGCAAAAGTCAACTACAGAAGCCGAAGGGTTCGCAAAGCAGTCTCCTTCAGATTGCAATTAGACATACAAGAGAGCTAACTGCCGATGACAAGTACCGTTTGCTAACTTCCGTGCAGGAAAACATGCGGGATGATGAGTTGGACACAAGGTCATTTCCTGCTGGAGATTCTGAGGGTAAAAAGCGGAAGGTCATACAGATTACATTTCAAAGAGGTGGCTTCGAGAGGATAACTGGCTTCGCTATGGTAAATCAAGGGATGACAAGGGAGGTTGGTGTCTATCGTGCATTTTATTTCTGACTGCTGATGAAATGCTATCTCTTCGCCTTTGGCGTATCCGTTAGAACCCCGTTTGTTAATTACAACAAATCCAAAGAGATTCCTGGTAGACATGCGACAACGGAATATCATTCATGAGCTGTTGATCGGGCGTACCACTTTAGGATGCATCATTCCAATCCTAAAGCAAGAATTGACAATAGAATGACGGATATTAATGCCAGAAACTACAAATTCAACTTAGAAGTTCTGCCTACCATCGTTGAAGCTGTTATTATGTGTGGAAAGCAGAGGATCGCCTTGCAAGGTCGTAAGCAAGATAAAATCAACTTTGACAGTCCTGCAACACAAAACGAGGAAAATTTTATTGCATTGGTATGGCTGCTTGCTGGCACCAATTCTTGCTTGGATCAGCATCTCAGGACTGGACCTGCAAATGCAAAGTACATCAGTAAAAACATTCAGAACGAAATATTAGAGATTGTTGCTGACCAGATTCGAGATTTCTACAGAGAATGCTTGAGGCAATGTGCACACTTTTCAGTTGTAGCAGACGAGGTTACATCTCATTTGCAAAAGTTATTGTCCGTTTGTTTACTGTTCTTAAAAGTTCATAAAGGTATCTTTGAGCTGAAGCGAAAGAAACATGAAGTCTTGCTGGATTTCGCCTTTCTTCAAAGGATAACTTGGGAATCTATTGCACAGGGTATCCTATGTGTTCTTGAAAAGCATAAGATTGACATCAGGAATTGTCGAGGACAAGCGTATGATACAACCAGTTCAATTGTATTTGTGTACCATTAAAGTTAAACAGAATACTACAAGGTTTCTTTCACTTCAAAAAATCTGAAGAATAGGGAGGGTGGATAGCCACCCTGTCCACCACCCCTGCATCATCCCCTGATTAGAAGGAGAGTCTATCGAGCAGTATATCACCGCTTTACACGAACTATTCGGGACATGCGAATACGGATATTTGCGACATAAAATGCTGAAGGACCGAATTTTCGTCGGTATGAGAGACAAGGCGCTATCAGAACGTCTACAGTGGAAAGCTGAGCTTACATTGGAGAATGTCAAACGATCTACAAGACAGAGAGAAGGCGTGAAAGAACAGCATAAACATCTGCAAGGTGACGGCTGCAAGGACCATCCAATCGTCATATGGTGGGTCCGAAGCAGCGGAAAAGCGGCACCCACAGTTGGCAAATGGCAAGCAAGTAGACACCAGTCTGGCGGCGGACGGTCGAAGTCGGCAACCCCACCTGCGAGACACCAATGTAAATGCTGCGGAAGATATTATGCTAAAGGAGCCCACTGTCCAGCACGACAAGGCGTGTGCTAAAAGTCTAACCGAGATGGTAACTTTGAAGCTCAATGTTTCCCGAAGACAATCGCAGCTGTAGTCAGTGAGAGTCGAAATGGGGCCTACGTATTTTCAGTAAACGTATCCAAAAGAATTACATAGTCTGTTAAAATTTCAATAGGAAGCAAAGAGGCAACATTCAAGTTAGATACGCGATGGAGGTAACCGTGATCATAGAAGAGACACATAGAATGCTAGACAAGGCAAAGTTGGAGACGCCGTACAAAGCTTTGTACGGACCAACATCTATAGCTCTCCGGACATTGGGACAATTCACAAGTATACTGTCAGTGAATAACAAGACTTCATGAGAGACAAGCTTCGTTGTCCAGGAATTGGAAACCAATTTGCTACCGTTGCCGGCTATGACATAGTTAGAAATTGTCCGCAGGATCAGGGCGACTAGTGCAGGAAAAACCACACCAGACTGATTTCCCCAAGTATTTCAGAGACTGGGTAATCTTGGTGATCCATAGAAAGTCAAGCGGACAGATAGAGCCAAGCCCTATGCGCTGTACAAATCCAGGAATGCTCCAATTTCTGTCAGACAACAAGTCAAAGAAGAACGAGATCGAATCGAAAAGATTAGTGTCATCTCACAATTGGAAGACCCTACAGAATGGTTCGCTGCTATGGCTCTAGTCAGAAAAAGGACAGGAGATGTCAGGATTTGTGTGGATATGAAACCCCTAAATGGAAATGTAATACGAAAGATTTATCCCATACCCAAAGTGGATGATACACTTGCTCAAATTGGCGGGAGCCACAACGTTTAGAAAAATCGATGTTCATAGTGGGTTTTGGCAGATAGCTCTAGATGTGGAATCTAGACTAATGACTACCTTTGTGACCCCTCACGGACGGTACTGCTTCAACAAATTACCATTTGGCATCGCTAGTGCGCCCGATCTTGTGCAACGGCGAATGAGCAAGATTCTTTCGGGACTACCTGGAGTATTGGACGATGTCCTCATATTCGAAACAAGTCAAACTGAACACAAAGGGCGACTGATTTCGGTCTTACAACGACTGAAAACTGCAGGAGCAACCCTAGATATGACCAAGTGTGAGTTTGAAGTAAACAGTGTCAAATTTCTTGCTCACATTATCAATGGCAAAGGTCTTAGAACGAGTCCTGCACGGCTGAAAGCTACCCAAGACCTAGAACAGACCAAGAACGTATTTGAATTGCGCCGTTTCATGGGATGGCAAAGCAGTTGAGAAAATTCCAACACATCTTTCAGAGATAAGCCAACCTTTGCAGGCGCTGTTGAGTACGAGATGATCATGGTTATGGGAACATCCACAAGAGCAAGCATTCACAGGAATCAAGGATGCATTGACTCGTCCTACAGTCCTGGAGCTGCACAATCCGTAGAAGAAGGTAAAAGTATCCGCTGACGCGTCATCACAAGGTCTAGGTGCGGTTCTTTTTCAAGAAGCCGGAGATAAATGGAAGTCACTAGCATACGAATCACGGACCATGACATATACTGAGAAGCGCTACGAGCAAATTGAAAAGGAAGCTCGTAATAAATTTGGGCATGTGATAAGTTTCAAGAGTACGTACTTGGTCGCGAATACCATATCGAGACCGACCACAGCCGTTAGTTCCTTTGCTACGCACCAAGCACTTAGACAGGTAACCGCCAAGAATTGTTCATTTTCGACTTCGTTTGTCGAGCTACGACTTCGCAATTGAACATGTACCTTGGAAACTGCTTTATACAGCTGACACGTTGTCGAGAGCAACCCTAATAGAACACATAACAGTGCACTCTCTGCGGGACGATTTTGAGACCTTCATCAATGA
The DNA here is from genome assembly GCF_963422355.1 of Corticium candelabrum. Taxonomy (NCBI): domain Eukaryota; kingdom Metazoa; phylum Porifera; class Homoscleromorpha; order Homosclerophorida; family Plakinidae; genus Corticium; species Corticium candelabrum. Next base: position 5,657,115 of record NC_085091.1, on the reverse strand, counting down.
GGAAATTTACCAACTACAACGGACAGACTGCTAATGCAAATACAACGAGATGCATACTAGAAATGCCACGTGTGCTTAGGTGATGCAGTGCTGTCAGTTACAAATGGCCCGAAAAATGTCTTGAGGAAACTTCTCTAATCACGTTGTGGAGATTATAATCACTACTGACGGTACAGAGCGACTAAATGCTATACAAATCCGTGTAGTGATCCCGGACCAACTCAGAAAAGACGTCCTGACAAAAATCATGAAGGTCATCATGGCATAGTTCGTTGCAGACGGAGAGCAAACACCTCCGTCTGGTGGCCTGGAATAACCCAACAGATATATCAGTTGGTGCAACAATGCCCTACATGTGCAAAAGAGAATCCACAAGGAACTGAACCACTCATGACTTCTCAAGTACCACATTCTCCCTGGCAAGTTGTGCAAACAGACTTGATAAAGTTAAATGGAGCTAACTATCTTGTTGTTATTGACTACTTTTCAATATATCCAGAACTTATCAAGTAGACTTTCAGCACAGATTTAGCAGTAATCGAAGCCTTTAAATCTGTTTTAGCAAGCCACGACATCACGAATACTCTCAGGAGTGACAACGGACCTCACTATATCGGTCGGGAAACCAAATAGTTCGCCAAGGCTTATGAATTTGTCATGATAACAAGCATCCCTAGGTATCAGTAAAGCAACGGACTCGTTCAGCGAATGATCAAATCCATCAAACAGCTACTGACAAAGGCGGATAATCCACATCTCGCGCTACTCGCTTACAGATCCACGCCACTGCCTTGGTGCACTCTCAGTTCTTCAGAATTGCCCATGGGAAGACGATTGAAAACAACGATGCCGAAGTCGACAGCACAACTCACCCTACACTAAGATTATCTGAAGAAGATTTGTGAAGCAGACAATCTTTTCAAAGAAAACAAACGAAGCACTTTGACTCCAGACACCGAGCTAAAGACCTGCCCTAACTACAAGAAAACACGGAAGTCCGGATAGCGTCATGTAAAGAGGCAGCTCAAGGGACAATCGTCAGTCCAAGCTACACTCCACGGTTCTAAGTCATAAAAACAGAATAGGGGAGGTGAGGAGAAATGGAGGACATTTGAAAGCCATCCCAAAATTTGGCACTTCACTTGAAACTAAAAACTCCTCTGAATACGGAAACTGGTCAAACAGTACAAACCAGGCCACAAACGAAAAGCCAGACTGGTTGTCAAATAAAGACGCCGCAGAAACTCGACTTGTAAGGGTTGATGTGGAGAAACTATAATAACAGCGTAGTAACACACGTGCGTAATATTGTATCTTTGTAGTATGTCTTCGTAGTGTGCTGAGTTCTAGTGTGTTGAGTAGAGTAAATACCAGCCTTATAACATCGCATTGGGGACAATAACGTCCTAGGAAGTGACCTGACAGTGTGGCTTGCACTAGTACTCAAGTGAAGTCAGAATATGGATAATGATTATGAACATGATGTTTGTGTGTGTGTGTGTGTGTGTGTGTGTGTGTGTGTGTGTGTGTGTGTGTGTGTGTGTGTGTGTGTGTGTGTGTGTGTGTCTGTGATACCAACTCACTTTATAGCAGTGAAGCTTAAACACTTTTGTCTTAGCACATAAAAAGATTGCAAAGCTGCTGCATGCGTTTAATATGAACGAGCATGGGTAATCAGTGAGGGAGAGCCAAAGGAATACTGATGTTCGGTTCAGGGCAAGTATTGCGCATGTGCAAACAATAATAATGAAGAGAAGGCAAAAGAGTCTATGCCCTGAGCCAGGATAAAGCTTTGCCATATTCCAATGCAGCCTATGGTTGGCATGTTTTAAGAGTCTATTAAAGCGTTCTATAACTGAGATGGGTTAATATTGTGATCATGCACATTGCCCAGGCAACAATTATTTAGATCTTAGGGTTAGTATTTAGAGTTACTGATTGAGGTATATATATATATATATATAATCAACGAGAGGCATTTTGGTGCCAGGTTTATGCTGTTTCTAAGCCTGATGTCAATTTTCAAAAAGGTTTTAATTAAAGGATGCATTGATAATTGATAGCAGTTACATCGATCAAATATGTTCTGTCTTAGAATGGAATGCCAATAGAAAAGCGACTTTGAAAAAGAAAGCAAATGGTACTAATACCTTATGTAAGGCTTGATGATTTGGGATACTACTCTTGTTACGTCAACAACTCAGTGGCGCACGTAGGGTCCGAAGCATCAGTATCAAACGCTTCTGATGGGAATATAAATTTTAGCAAAAGTGATTCTTGCTAATACATTACAAATGTATCGCAACTCCTTATTATTATCGATTGTTCTAGATTATTCATGCACCAATCAGTGTCCATTGATATAGTAAGTTTACCAAGGTGCAAACTTTGCTCTTTTAATCAAGCGACCGTCAGAATTTACAAAAAAGGGCATTCATGTGAATACTTCTACTAATTGCAAACATGCTTTGCATGTTACGTAAATTTCTCTCATATTGTCAAATGCAAATAAGGCAGACCCTGGAATATATAGAATTCAGTATGTCGACAAGGGATTTTCTGGGTTTATAGTCTTTGACGTTATAGGTTACTTGACATATTGACTACACTAGAATTTTAGTCAATAATTGATCATTATCAAATCTTTGCACTGTCACATACGACATCAATAACAACTAAATTCGACGAAATACACACGTTTCAGAACAAAGCTATCTTTTCTTGTCAATCTACAATCGTGTATTCAAAACCCACTTTTGTCTGGTACAAAAATTATGTTGCTATAGATAGCGTGCGGGATGGTTACGAAATCTCTACGAACTATTTGAAGAGTTACCTGACCTTGCACAAAGACTTAAGTAAAAATAGTGAGGCACTATACAGTGCTATACCCTCTGCTGTTGAACATGCACACAACATGGAGCAAAGATCATGTGAGGCAAGAGAAACCAACGCACATGCATTTGAAACAATTGAAATTTCCCCTTACGCGATGGTTATTACGCCTACCATATCCTTCTAACAGCAATTTTGGTTGTTGTAATGAGATGATCCCAGAGCCCGTCAGAGCCAAAAACAAAACAGTAATGTGGGAAAACATGCACGAGCACAAGTAGATTAGGCGTCTGTTCGCACTGACTCTAGATACCGTAAACAAAATGAATAGAGAGACGTACTAGCGTACTCACAAGTCAGCCGCTTAGTCCGACAAACAGACGGTGTCATTACAATGCCCGTTCCTGTTGACAAACTCCGGTCAAGCGCCACCTTTCTGTTGTAATTTTTGCAACAACACCGCAGCCGCTCAGCTATGCACAACGAAAATTCAAGCTGTAAGACTGCAGAATCACTATGCAGAAACACTGTAGAAAACGCAAAATGATAAAAGTCATGTACACTTACATTTTCGCTCCATAGACGCCTGGTTGTTGATGGGAAAACATACAGATGCAAATGTAGACTGTAAGCGTTGTTTCTATATTCTAAATCCGTAAAGCAAAGAAATAAACAGGACGGACGCCCGATGGACGAATTATTGTAGCAGCTACACCACACAATGAGAGGTGGAGCCTAATGAGAGGTGGAGTCTAATGAGAGGTAGAGCCTCATGATGACATCACGTTCGTCTATTGTTCTGTAATGACACCACTTCTCGTCTATTGGTCGGAACAGATATATTTGGATCTACGCTAATCGAGTATAAATACGGTAGGTCGGTCATCAAACAGTTACTATACCTTTAACACGGAAATCCGGGCCAATGGTAATGAACGCAATAACTTGTACAGCTGTACGGCAAGTGTAACGACGGAAGGCGGTCTGGCTAGACCAGACTCTATTAAAGGCATTCATTAGAGCTAAAAAAAATTTTCGGACTAAAGCACTTCACCAGATAGTCTCTCTCATTCATAGTTGTCAGATGAGCTTCTCATTGTAATGGAACAATTGCTCTGTAGAATTTAGAAGCAGTGTTTAAAAATTGATAACTTGTGGAACTTTTGTTTTTAATTTTCAGAGTATCTATTTGTCTATTGCATCAAATTTCTGCTTTTTGCATAACGTTATTCTTTCTCTAGCTGCAGCCTGCATCCACCACCTAAAGATCTAGCTAAAATATATTTTAGATTGAACCGGTTATTAGTCTTTGAATGGCTGAATCGAAAGTGCAAATTCAATGGAAAGAACTAGAAGTTTATCTATTTTCAACTTCAAGGTAAGACATGACGGTCTTTTGGACTTCCGTATATGTCATCACACCCAAGATCTGAGAACTCTTCAGTAATTGACGAAACATTCAAAGTTTTGATTGCACATGTCTTCTCATTATGATCAGCTCTGATTTTCACAAATTGGATCTGCTATACATCAATGAAAGATAAGACTTCATTTCTTCTCTAGTAGCGATTTTCTCATATGTTTTGAATTGTTCGCTCGCGATCAGTGTATATATTACACTAACGATTTGAAAAGAATGTGAGCTGGAACGTTTAAGAGAAAGTTAATAAATAACTTTACGAAATCTAAAAAGCATTAAAAATATTAAATAGATATTGTTTATAGTTCTCATAGCAAACTGCTAAAGAATTTAGAAATTGCTTAAAACAGTGCAATTTTAACAAATTTAGCATTATGCAAACTTTTCTAGGAAATGCGACATTTAAATTTACATAGTATGCGACTTAGTAAAACAACTGTATAGCTCAAAGCTGCAGCAAAACAGTGGCGTAGGGAGATGTTCACGAGCGGGAAGTGAGGGAAGCTGTACCGTGGATGTCATCAAGAGTAAGGAAAACTACCTCGCTTGCCAGACCGCAATTAGATTTGCAAACGTAAGTAGCATAGAAAATTTCAATTTCTACAGTGAGCGAAGAACGCAAATAATTTATACTAGTTCTACCCTGGCGATAGCAGTCTATGTTTGCGCGTTTGCTCTTAATTGGCAAGTTTTCAATGTTCCTAGAACTTACAATCCTACACACTCCATGCAGCCAGCACTCTCCTGTTGTTCAGTGTACTCCATCCAGAGCTTTGTCTCTCCATCTCAGACTCTTCCCATCTAATAACGTCATGCATGGTCTATTCGTGGAAAATGACGTAAGGCCACTTCCGCGAAGAAGACTCACCTTCCGTGACACACGGACGGACGGACTCAGGCAAAAGGTCTCGTTTGCGCATCTTGCACTCTAACAGTTCTGGGAATGGGTACAGTGGCTAGTGGGTCGAAGAATAGCGTACAGTTGCTGGCGACACGTCACATACGAATGCTCTGTTAATTGATTGAACAAACAAACTCCGGCCCATGTCATTTCAGAACGACAAAGTCTCAAAATCCGACTCGACCTTTGTCCGATCTCGACCCTTCCAATACGTTTCGCGACGATCCGACTTTGACGCGTGTCAATCGGCGCGGAACAAACATCCGGCCATCAGACAAACGGACACAAGGTTTGCGTATTATCTAGAGTATACCCAGTAGATGTGATATACATTCTGAGTGAAATATTGCAATAAATTATTTGGTATGAATATACATAGTTCGTCTACGCAGATTTCTGATCTTATAGTATTTTGGTATGATAGCATTCACCCGTTGACGTCACTTCCAGCAGTTCCCGCCCACATTCTTACAAGGGACAACGAAAACGGAAGAATAGAGTACGCCTGGTCAGGACAGTCAAAGTCAGTTCTTTTGTGGCGCTTGTTATCCTGCACCTTTAGCAGCAACACGGGAATGCTACGAAAAGGCGAGGAGACATTGGTACGAGTGGAGGAAGCGATGAACAACATGGTTGTCGTGTCAATAAAAGTTGGCGAAAGGACTCTACGAGGAGTTCTTCTCGATTCTGACAGGTTTGACACACATTTTTACTACCCGAAGACAGTATATGTCTCTGTTTACTGCCTAAGAACGCGACGTAGCATGCAGGTCGAATGGGAAGGAAACCAGACGAAAACGCGGAAGGCAAACCGTATTGATTACTTTAGGTACAAACAGTAAAAATAACGTAAAAAATCTATAACCATTTAGTAAAAAGAAGGTATATACAATAGTTGAGAGAACACTCATTCAAGCCACTTTGAGCTTCATGGCTATGTATAGGCACACAAAAAGGTTCGAGATGTTGAAACGGAAAGAATATCTTCTTGAAGCTGGGGTTAGGTTAAACTACTGATAGGTTTCTTTTATATTATTATTCTTAGCATTTAGTGTACGTTTGCCTTAAGTAATGAAATGCAATTTTTGCTGAATTTCAAAGTACCACGTTATCTAATGGATGGATTGACCTGATAATTAATATTAAACTGTGCTGAATGAAGGAATTATAAGTAGTGTTCTCTTTATCTTACCTGTAATTTATTAATTAAACCATAGTCTGGATAAAATGTACTGTATCTTTAAATTTAAATTTACAGTGGTATCATAAGACACTTGCTAGAGCAACAGTAAAACAAGCGGATAACATAGCAATCATGCATTACGTAAATTCTGTATTGCTGTCTACAAGTGAGAATATTACTTTCCAAGGTTTCAAGTATTTGCTTTCCGCAAAAGGCAATGACTTTTATAAAAAAATTAAGTAAACAAAGGCCATTAGATTAGCTAATTCACAAATACCATCGGAAATCATTTGAGTTACTATTTCGTCAAACCAAGTTGAAGTTCTATACCTCAGCAGTTTTCTTTGTCTTTTTTATTTTCTCCAATAATTTGCTACATAATCATTACTGCATCAAAACTATTAAAGCGACAACGACCAAAAAGTCAGCGGCCGCATACAGCAACAGAAGATGTATTTGGCTTTGTATTTGTCTGTAGCTGGTGTGGGCGTGCATGTCTTATCGTCGTCGCTATCCTGGTAACGTGATGATCTGTGAAGACTATCTTATTTGTTTACTTTGATCTCAGGGACGTCATTCCTGAGAGCAAATATTACTATCTCAGAGACCAAAGCAGACCTGGCAGGACGTAAAACTTTGAGAAACTCCATAGAGTCATTCCATATTGACGTCTACTCATACAACTATTAACCATGTTGTATAAAACTACAGTCTAAGCTAATATATTTGGACATTTTTAAAAATGTAATCTGTTAAATGTTCTGATAATAATTTTCGTGCTTCTAGCCGTTATCTTTTACGCCGGTTTTTACTCCTTAACTCGTACTTTGCTTTTGTAGGAATTCTTTGATTAGCGATGAAAACGGCGTAACAGGAAATACTTTCTATTCTAATGCTATAGATAGCTGCGATTACAGTGCAGAACCAATTGCAACAAAGAATGCTGAAAAAGGTACCACTTGCGGCTTGAATTCAAAAAGTAGAAATACTGGATCAAAGCAAAAGTCGATTTCAAAGCTGCATAAAAAGAAACGTGGGCGACCAAGAAACGGGAAGACAGAAAAACTGCAAAAAGCACAGAGCAAACAGTTTCAGACTAACGATAGTCATTTCATCAAGCAAACAGAAGGCGGACGTTTGCAATACCTTAACGTGAAGGTGTCTACACATAATGGTTCTGGAGGTCTGCTAAAATCGGGTGATGCAAATGAAATGATAATGAAACCTACGGAAGTGATGCGGTCTGTTCACGAAGATGGGGACCAGCTATTTCTTAATGCAAAAACAAATTCACCATTGCACACCTCTCCAGATATTTCTCATACTGCTACCCTTCTTCAGATGAAGCCAATGGCAACGGTAGGTCTGCCTTTGTCGTTAGCAGAGGAAGACCCTAATCCAATTCCTATTTGCCAGTATGTTCGACAAATCGCAAGCCCTCAACGACTCGAAAACGGTGAAGAAATAGAAAAGACTGAACATTCCCAAAGGGAACTATTTACTTCACCGAAATTGAATATTGAAACAGCAGCAGAGTCATTGTTTGTTGTCACTCCAACAGACAGTTCAGATGGAGAAATATACAACGCAGACGTTCAAGTTAGTGTCACTCAGGAGCGTCAAGTGTCAAATAGCACACAATTGAAGTCTTTGCAAACAAATATACTAACCTTTTCACATTTCGACGAGCCATTTTTCCAACTTGCGATCCCGTCTGATCGTTTGCAGAATGAGCACAAGATAGACAGACAAACTATTTTGAAATCAAGAAAATCAAACAAAAAGAGAAAACGTGGAAAGAAGCATGATCTACATTCTCAAAGAAGAAAACAGCGACGAACTCACTGTCACGCTATCACTACAAGTGAGGAAGAGGAAGCTCTGTTCGAAGCTCTCTGGGTTTCGAAACAAGAAACTAGCAATGCAGAATATGCAAATTGTAGTACAAGGCAAAGGCATCATTCTACTAAAAGGTGTAGAGAAACGGATTGCCAATCATATCGCTTCAGAATCGACGAAATTGTTTGGGCCAAGATGGTAGACCGTCCATGGTGGCCCGCAAAAATTTTGTCTTTTGAAGGAGATGACGCATCGCTCGACTATGGTATTGTTAACGTCTCAATTCAATGGTTGGGAAAACAGTCAATCGTAACTGAAGTACTCCCGTCTACTTTGATTTCACCTTTTGCGGACACTTTTCATCAACATTATCTACCTGGTAAGACTGCCAGCACCTACGTACGGGCCATTCAAGCTGCTTTAGATGACACAGGATACAGTCCACACAATTCAATATTGCCATTGAACTACGACTCTGAAAAGTGAAATATCTAAATATATACTATAGAGTTAAGTATTTGCTAATAGAGGTATTGTAGCAAATAAATATAATTGTTTGCTATACGTAAGATTGCATGGTGAATAGTGCTTAGTTAGTCTGATGAACATGTCTATGGGGTATTCTATGCTATAATACGCCAAATCCCCGATTCTGTTCGTCTGTCCACATTTCTGTTACGAGCCGACCGACACAACGCCTGTCTTGAACCTTCGCGAAACGCTGCAGGTGGGTCAAGATTCCATGTCGGAGACGAACGGTTGAGTCAGATTTTGCCTACATTCCTAGCGATGATCCGAAATGAGACTCTAAGGTGCCCTAAATTAGATTTAATGCGTTTGTATATTCAATTAGCTGATTTAGTGAAGGTGACGTGCATGTAAGAAATTTTGCTAAAGAATTGGTAACCATTTTTAGTTCTATTGATAGTAATGAGAGAGTTTACTTTATCATAGTGCACATTCTGTCCTACGTTACTAGCAACATCACTCCAATCTTCACGGTTTTGCCTTGTCCAAGCAACTCTTTCTGTGTTGTTTACTCGTTGCTTTTGCCAGCACAGACAAATAAGGTTTGGAATAAGGAATCAAGTTACCAGACTAGCTCAAAAGTGTACTAAATTGTGAATGAGGTAAAACTCATTAAATAAATGTTCTTTGCAAAAGTGAAGAAGCAATGTACAAATACAGTGGTTTACACTTCTGAACCCAGTCTGTTTTGCCGTGCCATTTGAGTTCTGCGTCAATGTCTGGGTA